>NC_136063.1:1538520854-1538704086 GCF_964261635.1 Lissotriton helveticus
TATACCCTGGTCTGCTAATAACTTGTTTGTAAAAGAAAAAAAAAAGATTTTTCTTTCTGGTAAATGTTTATAAAAATGAACATCTTGATTTTGCCAAAAACACAGACCCACATTTGGAACTTTGAGAAAATGTACTTTCTCGACTTCTTTTTACTTAAAAAAAAAAAAATGGTGCAAATAAATGTACCCTGTCCTTTTTTACACATCTACAAACTTTCTATGAAATGGTTTCTGGTCTAAAAAAAAACAGCTGACAATGGGGCTTGTTTTGTGTGGTTTACAGTGGCTGCCCATAAGCTCTTGGCTTAACGATGATTGACAGTCTGCTTTAACTTTGCGCCAACATCCCGTTGACCAACCTGTTGGAAGCTTTTTCTAAAATGACTGATTGCATTGAAAGTTCCCGCTGTGTGATTATTACAATCGAACTATGGAGCGGTTTGCCTATTAGATTTAGCACACCATACTCATTCATAGTAGCTATTACAAAATTCTTGCATAAGCATCTGTTATGTTCTTGTTACCTCATTTAGAATTTGGCACACACATCCGGAGCATGGCTCCTGCAGGAGCGCTTAAATTCTACGAGTTAATAATGTCTCGCCAAAGAAGCCTCATGACATAAAAGAATACAACACATGCTTCTGAAGCAGAACCGCCATCTTCAGGTTTAAATAATGTATTTAAATCTTGCCTTTCATTTGAACTTGCGGTACGATAATCAGAAATCAGTTGCAGCAGGAACAGATGACGTCTTATCTTGCAGGGGTTCTCATGAGAGCAAAAGGTCACCCCATTCTAGCCTATCTATCTTTCTCACAATGCTGACTCAAACTAACTTTCAAAGGCTAGAGTTTATTCGCTGTCGGTGCGTAAATGTTTGACCTTCTAGGCGCAGTTTCTGTTGCTTTGTTAAAGAAAATGATCACTAACTGTCCCGCTTGCACGTTAAAATTCACTCTACATTTTAGCGCCAATTTTTTTTATCAAATCATAATTTCAAGGGCCTTCTAGATCATTTTTCGTATTACCAAAACAGAGAAAATTCCGGGGGGTTTAATTTCGTCCTTAAATAGACCCCATCAGGAGACTGTTTTAATGAAATGTCTTACCTTTTGTGGTACTTTTGAGGTTCCTTGCAGGGTTGCTTCTGCCTTCTTGTGTTTACTAGCTGTCATTACACACGCACCGCTGAGGCGCGAGCTTCTGGGTACTGTTGTGGTGAAGTTTTATCTCTAGTTTGTAATTTGCTTAAAGTCTGTGCTATATACTCTCCTCTCTGCTCTTCCTGTGAGGAGGGTGGGGGGCATGGGGTATGTGCTGAGGCAAGCAAGGACTGCAGTAACATCACATGTTTTCCTAAGCAAAGTTTTATGTAGTGGTGCACCCCATAACACATGGGAGGAAATTAAATGCCTTTAATGATTTATGCTTGAGATCGTGCATCGGCAGGTGTGTTATCCACGTTTTGTGCTTGTGATTTGACAATTTTGTGGGCTGAATTAGTCGAGTTCTGTCTGGAGTTAAGGATAACCTTAGAAGGGGCAAATGAATCCCTTTGCTTATTTATTTTCTGCACTACAGGAGCCATACCTGGACCAATTTAAAAACTATATTAACATACATAATAAAGAGAGTCAGTGCTTCGCAGATTTCAATGGAGTAACACATTCGAGTGTCACAAACAGAGCAGAAATGGAGATCATAGTTTCAGGCTCATCTTCCACTACTCAGATTCCCCAATTGGTCATGGTAAATCCCCTGGGCAATACCGCTATACCATCAAAGGAGGTTTTAAGCCTTGGTGTGATCTGCGACCATCAAATCTAATTAAAAAATGTACTCCTGCTCTTTGCAGGAGTAAATGTGAAGAATGAAAAAGGACCTGCAAAAGGCTGTGAAATCAAATATACAAGTTTGTGGGTTTGGTCGTAGACCTACAGGTGGAAAAATGCCCAAGAGCATAGTTTTACTTCAAACAAAAGAGTACACCAGATCTGTCTGAAAATTACCACAGAGTTCTATTCTGGAAATTCCAATTTCTGCCAACAGACTGCAGATGATGGCAGCTTGTCAGCAGTAACAGAAAGAAGGGAGCTTCGGTATCGGAGGGTTTTGGTCCAGAGTCTCCAGACCTTTCTCTTGCGAAGAAGGACTAAAGAGGGATTCAAAGGTAATTTGGCATTTCTAGCGCCTGGATACTCAAAGTACGGCTCGCGGGTGATCCAGCGGGCTATAGAAAATATATCATAAACTACGCTACCCAACTTCGTAACCTATAAACAAAATTCTATACTAAATATGGACCCATTTATGAACCTGATATATTTTGGGCCTACTGAATCAGGTGGTCAGAATAAATCTATATACACATTATCTACAAACTATATACAATTTTATACATTTGCAGAAAGAATATTGTCATTAGAATAAAACCCAACCATTTAAACGACCACCATAGGCGACGTGATCTAGCTAATGGTAACCTACACTTCTGAATAACCAAGACCAGCTTGTTTGTCAAAAGTAAGATTTTATTTTCTAAATTATGGTATATATGTTGTAAGTTTTATAAATGAAATTTATTTGCAATAAAGCAAGCATGATGGTAAGAAATATGAGAAAAATACAATTTAAACAATTGAATCAATTTTAAAGAAATTATATAAAGTTTAGCATTTCTAAAACCTATTTCCCTAACTGAGCTAAATAGACAGAAATTAAAGTAAAGATCTTTGAGGATTCTTACGTGCTCCACGCAAAGTCCAGCAGCACATCACCCTCATCGGAAAGTCAGAAAGCAGCAGCCAGCCCAACCCTAAGGGCATGACTTTTTATACCTTTCTACGCTAACTAAACTAGCAAAGGAAAATTTTCAGAAATCTACGACGTCCCATTGGTTGAGAGTGACAAGTGACATGTCACCCGATTCTTAAAAAGTTCCACAAAATCATGTCTTACAAAGACCATTGTCTCTTCCACGTGAAGCCAGAAGCTTCCTGCGATTGCAACTTTGTATTAAGTCATCCTCGCAGCTTCCATAGTCTTTCAGTACAACTTCCGCGGATGCCAAGTTAAGGACTGACAAAATGTTCACTTTCGACCTTGGCCATGTCCGACAGAATGATGTCAGCTCATCAGTTTTTGCTTTGTGAATGCAGCTTCAATAAACGTTTTAATTCAGAATGGGCGTCTCGTGACTTTCTGCAGAATTATAGATCAGCTCTTTTTCTGCGGCTCAAATAACTAGGCCCAAAAGCAGGCAACTTATGTTTTCTAGTATAAAACAAACACAAGAAAAGTATTAATGTAAGAAATAATGTATATTCTGTATCCACCCCATGGTTTACTAATTAATTAACCCACCCGATTAATCAAAATGTTACCTAGCTAATGCAAACAAATAAAGCAGCGTTTATATTTACCAGTCTCCGTTTTTCTATGAGACCCATATGCACCTAGAATAGTAGAAATGACATCACACAGACAAGGAAAAGCAAAACAAGCACATGCTTCTTTAAGTTTGCAGCAGTTAGTAATGACAAAAACAAAAACAATAAATTATTTTATTATTTTGCACGAACAAAAAGATGCAACATTTATGCACGTTTATGAGCACACATGTTAGTCCCCCCACGTGTAAAGTTTAATCTAAGTTGTATTAGCACGACATATCACAAATCATTAATAATTTTATTCATGTTATGGAAATGTGACTTTGCGAGTTTAAACAAAATTTTGTTTTCTATCTCGCTCCATCAACTCCCTCATCTGGTGATTAACAAATCACCACACCAGCACTCAAAATTTTGGTAAATTTAAAAATTTAAGAAATCGATTCAAATTCATTTGTATTAGTAAACCTAAAAGTCTGTTTCAGCATAATCTTTGCAATTAACATGACGCTCTCTATGTAACTCCTGTAACTCTATTTCCCTTTCCTCTTCTTTTCTGAGTTTATAGATTCTCTTCTTTTCCTTCAACTGTTTCTTTCTTTTATGTAACAAACAACCTACTTTAGTCAAAATAAAAATGAATACTATTATAATCAAAGGTGCCAGAATCTTGCCAAGAATTGAACTTCCGATATTATGAAACCAGTTTTTAATTGCTTGAAACCTTTTTGAAAGTTTCCCTGTAAAATCTTCTTCTTCTAAAGGAATTATTTCTGAATGCATTTGTGTAATATTCTTAATATACATTTCAATATTCTTACTTTCATCCGGTATATATGTACAGCAATGTTGGACATGTAAAATGCCACAGACTCCTCCCTCTTTTGCTAGGAGTATGTCTAAAGCAAGGCGATCTTGAATTACCATGGATCTGATTGCAATAACTTCAACATTCACTAATTGAAATCCATCAGCAGTATCTGTTGATAATCTATCAACTATAGTGGACAATTTTCTGATTCTCCCTGCATTTAGGGTTATACCAACAAAAGGTATTACAGCTTGAAAAATATCTCCCAGAACTTCAGTAAAAGTTTCTCTTTTAGCTCTATTTACATAATTATGAATTTTAAACAATCCTTCTGAATCTCTGTCAACATGAAACACTTTAGGAAAAACAATTCCCACATAACAAGTTCCATACCAATGGTCTGGAAGGTTATAGTAAGCTTTGTCACCACAAACAAAATAAATTCCAGGGAAGATAGGATCTTTTCCACCTTTAAATCCCCAACCTCCCATAATCTGATAAGTATCTTCACAGTTACTTGCACCTACAAAATAATTATCAAAAAGTGTATTATCTCTTCTAATGCAAAGCTTTCCACTAACAGGTTTGTCTATGTGAATTGCAATATTTTCAGCATTTTACCATTTAATTTTTCATCCTCTTTTTGCCAGAAGGATGACTTAGTCTGTTTGACTAATTCATTTCTCTTATAAATTGCTCTTCTCTCTTCAACCATATTCAAAAATTTCTTTCCTTCAGCACTTAATTTACATGTTAGATTATTCTTATAAGCATACTCATAAGTGAGTTCGTTAGTAACAAGGAAATATTCTCTCAATTGTTTTGCTTTCTTATGCTTATTTAAAGCATTATCAATCTTAACATTAGCAAAAATCTCATCATAATTTGAATAGTAATATTCTAAACGACCAGTTTGATAAAATAAACTAGTTAATACACTACATGTTACAGCATAAGTGAGAGGAAGCATATTATATGTTACTCCCTCAGAAACAGAAGCAGGTAACTTAACACAGACATAACAGTCTTTTGCATCCATTACCTTTACATATTCACTCAAAAGCTTTGTGAATGTATTGCTTGAAAAATCACCTATTGATTTATCTTGATGAATGTTAGGCTGATGATCAATTACTTTTGCAGATGCACTATGTTTAGTTTGGCTAACCAGAGCTTTGCTTGTTAAGTTAACTTTGTGTAATTCTCTATTCATTTCTAAAGGGATAATCACAGCTAGTACTAACCAGAGCAGAACTAAAATGAGCAGACACACCAGAGTCATCTTACAGCATCTTTTAAAAACAGAACATTTTGAAGTGCTCTCCTTAACGTAAGGCATTTTTAGGTTAGTTTTAGCCTCAAAAATAAAAATAAAAATAAAAATAAATTTTTAAAATTTATATACACCCCCCTTTTAAAATATATTTTTCTTTTATACCCTAAACAAGATTTCTTCGACCTTATGTCATACATAAGTTTTCTTCAACTAAACAGTTTTTCTTCGACCTTGTGTCAACTAACAGGATTTCTTCAGCCTTTTGCCAAATTAATAATTTTGTACTTCAATCATTGTCACTAATTTCTTGGATTTCGTTTTCTTCTTCACTACTATCATATATGTCAATAACAGGTGGAATTACTAAGTAAGTCCACTCAGGAGACTTGTATTTCTGGTTTGGTCTAATTATTCTCTTCCCTTTTCTCGATATCACTTCAATTTTTCTTCCAACTCCAACTTCTTTTCCTGGACTCTTTTGACTACTTATTTCTTCAACTTGTTCTATTGGCTTTTTGATCAATCTGACTCTCAATCTTCCACCAGGCCAGTAGTCTGCTTTTCTCACGTACTTCTTCTTTGGTTCAGAATTATTTGATTCTGATTTCCAAGTCCTTTTCTTTCCGTTTTCACTTCCACCTTCCACGTCACTTTCTTCAGTTTCGTAGTCTGAAATTTCAATTGACTCAGGAACTTCTCTATTCGGCAATTTCACTCCTTCAGGAACTTCACTTTGTCTTCCAACACTGGTACTCGGTAATTCGTTCTCCTCTTCTTCTTCAATTACCTCTAGCTTCCCAGATTTCGGATTTCTGTTCCTTACTTCAGAGCTTGTTCTCTGCCTTTCGATACTCTCCTGGTTTGAAACTTCTTTTGGTTCAGCTTCTTTGTCTTCAATAGAGACAACCGAATCCTCAGTTATCTTTCCTTTTAACAGATTCTCTTCACCTTCAGAATCTATTTCAATTATTTCTAAGTCTTTTCTTGTCAGATTTCCATTCACTGGCACAGTTTCCAGATGTCGACTTTCTTGTCGATCTTCAGTATCTGGAATTACTTCACCTTCTGTTCTATCTTCTGCTTCAGAATCAGAATCATCTGTGGTATCACTTTCAACATCAGAACTCTCAGGAGTTGGTACTGGAATAGTATGACTTGGATGAATCCAGCGCTTCAATCCTCTGCACTTTACAGCATTAGTAGTGATCAAGATTACCTGCCTATGTTTCTGCCATCTAGGAGATAGACAATTCCTCCTCCGATGTACTTTCGTTCTGACCCAGTCTCCAGGTCTCAGATCATGTGTCAAAACTTTGTCATTTGATTGAGCTTCAGTTCCCACCTGATTAGACACAGAAGTTACCATATCAGATAACCTTTTACAGTAATCCAAAATTGCACTGTCATTTATGCTCAACAGTTTACCTACAGGTACAAAAGCTTGCCTCATAACTCTTCCCATTAAAATTTCATGAGGACTCAGACCTGTCTTTTTATCTGGTGTACTTCTTAATGACATCAAAACAAGTGGAAGAGCATCAGTCCACTTAACTCCTGTCTCTAGACACATTTTTCCAATTCTGTTTTTGATAGTTCCATTTATTTGTTCGACTACACCTGATGCCTCTGGTCTGTATGCACAGTGTATTTTCTGCTCAATGCTCAAAGCTTCACAAATTAACTTCAACAGTTTGTTATCAAAATGGCTTCCTCCATCACTCTCAATAGTGACTGGAAAACCGTACCTTGGGATGATTTCTCTGAGCATTAGTTTTGCTACTGTAATTGAATCACAATGTCGTGTAGGGAAAGCTTCTACCCATCTTGAGAATAAGCATACAATTACAAGTACATATTTCAAACAGTTGTGTAAGGGCATTTCAATGAAATCTATTTGTAACCTGGTAAAGGGACCACCCTCTCGACCAATTATTCCTGTCCCCACCACTGATTTTCTGTTTGGATTCATTTGTTGGCATGACAAACACCTTTGACAAAAAGATTCTGCAATGGTTCTAAATTTGGTATTGAACCATGTTTCTCTAAAAAGTCTGACCATAGAATCTCTTCCTAAATGTGCAGGACCATGATATAATCTGGCCATGTCAGCAATCAAGCAATTTGGTAAGACTATTCTGCCATCTTTGTAAACCCACACTCCATCTTCTTCACGTGGTCTACAATCTGATCTTAACCATAGGTCTTTTTCTTCATCATCTGCTTCGTTTTGTAAATCTCTAATCTCATGCCATGTTTCTACAACAGTTGTTAGCATTAATGAATTTGAATCAGTTTCTTTACTCCTCTCCCGATTGTATGAATAATTTTTTCTTGCACAGTACTTTGCTGTTTCGTCTGCGAAGGCATTTCCCTTGGAAATATAATCAGTTCCTCTAGTGTGCGCTGCACACTTGACTATGGCAATTTCTTTTGGCAATTGTATTGCTTCAATTAATCTTCTAATGAAAACTGCATTTTTAATTGGTGATCCTGTTGATGTCATGTATCCTCTCTGTGACCAGAGTTGTCCATAATCATGCACAACTCCGTATCCATACTGACTATCAGTAATGATGGTAACTCTAATATCTTTTGATATTTCACATGCACGAATTAAAGCAATTAATTCAGCCACTTGTGCTGAACGAACTCCTTCAAGACATGATGCTTCTTCAACATCTACAACTGTACAAACTGAGTATGAAGCTTTCAAGACACCTCCTTCGGATCTTAAGCATGAGCCATCTACAAAGTAGACAAAATCCGATTCAGACAAAGGTCTGTCTTTGATGTCTTTTCTTGGTTTTGTGCAGAATTCCATGACATCTAAACATTCATGTTCAGTTTCAATATCATCAACAATTTCAGAATCAGGCAGCAATGTAGAAGGATTCAGATTCAAACATCTTGAAATCGAAACATTATCTGCTCCCAGTATGATTTTCTCATACTTTGTCAATCTGTTACTTGTTAAATGTTGAGTCTTACCTCTTGTCAGTAATATTTCAACTGAATGAGGCACAAAAACTTTTACAGGAAATCCCATAATGATTCCTTCACTTTGTTCGAGGCTGATACTTGTAGCTGCAACTGCTTTTAAACAACCTGGTAATGCTTTTGCAATTGGATCAAGAACTGCGGAGAAGTATGCAATAGGTTTCTTTAGATTTCCATGTCTCTGTATTAATACAGATAATGCACATCCTTCTCTCTCACTGCAATACAGTTCAAAATCTTTTTCATAATTTGGCATACCCAAAGCAGGAGCTTGGCATAAGCTCTTTTTCAGGTTCTCAAAAGATTCCATCTCAGCATCATTGAGAATAATTGGATCTTTTACATCTGATTTGGTCAATCTTTGTAGTGGTTTTGCAATTACTGAAAATCCACTTATCCATTGTCGACAGTAACCTACCATTCCCAGGAACATTCTGACCTGTCTTTGTGTTCTTGGCGGTAACATTGCTTGAATCATTTTTATTCTCTCTATTGTTACTTGTCTTTTTCCTTTTGCAATTCTGTGACCAAGATATTTTACTTCTTGTTTGCAAAACTGTAGTTTTGCTGGGGACACTTTATGTCCTTCTTCTGCAAGGCGATTTAACAGAATTATTGTGTCTGTTACACAATTTTCTCTTGTCTTTGCAGCTATTAACAAATCATCAATATACTGCACCAGCGTAGACCTACCTGGTAAGTCTAAATCTTCTAGTGATCTTTTTAACAATTCATTAAAGATTGAAGGACTTTCTGTATAGCCCTGAGGGATTCTTGTCC
This sequence comes from Lissotriton helveticus, assembly GCF_964261635.1. NCBI lineage: Eukaryota > Metazoa > Chordata > Amphibia > Caudata > Salamandridae > Lissotriton > Lissotriton helveticus. The sequence goes on from NC_136063.1 coordinate 1,538,530,114, forward strand.
ATCCAAGGGTCTTACCTTGGAATCTGAAAGCAAAAATTTCATAACTGTCTGGGTGTAAGGGAACAGTAAAGAATGCATTGCAAAGGTCAATAACTGTGTACCATTCAGCATCATGTGGAATCTGAAATAGAATTACTGCTGGATTTGGAACCACAGGACAACATGGAATGACAATTTGATTAACCTTTCTCAAATCTTGTACGATCCTAAACGTTCCGTTAGACTTTTTAACTCCCATAATTGGTGAATTACAAGAGCTACTCTTCATTTCCTTTAATACACCTTGCTTGATTAACTTTTCAATTATAGGTGTAATACCTTCAATTGTCTCTGTTTTCATTTTATACTGTGGAGTGTTTGGAAATTCTATTCCCTGTTTCAATGCAATTTTAACAGGATCTACGTTTTTCATCAGACCCATCTCATTCCCAGTAAAATCCCATATTTCAGATTTCACTGTTTCCTTTAGCTCTTCAGGTAAATCCTTTTCTTCAAATGCAGGAAACAATTTTGTTTCTTCTGCTTCCATCATCATCATTGTCATCCTATACAAACCATCTTCCTCCATTGTTTGTAACTCAACTCCTTCAGGAGAACAATATATTCTGCAATTCATTTTACATAGGATGTCTCTACCTAATAGATTTACTGGACTACTGTTACAAACCACAAATCTGTGTTTGTCTCTGTAATTTCCAATTTCAACTGGTACTGGATCAGTTAAGTCTGTTTTAATTTGTTGATTACTTACTCCTACAACTTGGATGGTATCCCCTGAGAGAGGTAGGTTTTCAATTTCCACTGATCTAACAGTAGAACGGGTAGCACCAGTGTCCACTAGAAAAGTGATGTCTACATCATTAACTTTACCGTTTATATAAGGACCAGACTGGTCAACCTCAAGAGTGGCTCCAACAACACACTCTTCCTCCTCTCTCGGGCACCGTCAGCAATAATCATCAGAATCACTGTCTTGACTTTCTGTTAATAAAAATTGTTGTGAAGCATTTTGCATTTGAACTCTTTGCTGCTTTTGCTGTTTTTGTGGTTTTATTACCTGTTCACATCCCTGAAATCCCACGTTTGGATTATATTTTTGAACTCCCCCACAATTCGGAAAAGGTGGTTGTGGCAATTGGTCTTGACGATTATTCACCTGTTGTTGTTGCTGTTGTTGTAACTGTCGCTGAATATTAAATTCATTTAACCCCTGTTGCATCTGTAGCTGTTGCTGCAGGTTAACACCATTCTGCATCTGTGGATTCAATAAGGGATTCTTTGAGTTTCTAGGAGGATGAGGACACTCGTCCCTCCAATGTCCAATTTCGCCACAATTAAAACAAGGTAATCTTTGTTTCAGCTCTTCTATCTTTGGGCTAAATTTCTTTGGGAAATTATTATTACCTTTAAACTTTCCTTGTATCTGGTTTGTATTTCCATTTTGAACAAAATTAGTGTTCTTATTTCCCATGCTGGCAATCTGTTGCTCAGCCACCTTTACCTGAGCCCACATGGCTTTCTCCTTCAGCTTCTTCTGTTTTACTTCTAATTCATCGCTACAATATTTTGCTTTTCTTAGAATATCATCTACAGATAGTGCTTGCCATCCGACAATACTAGTTCTGATCATTTCTCCAATTTCAGGTTTTAGTCCATAAACAAATCTATAGATAAAATGACTCATGTCTTTTTCATCTAATTTTTCATAACCACTGTATTGTTTAAAGATTAACAATAGTCTTTCATAAAAAGAATGAACTGATTCTTTTGTTTCCTGTTCTGTTCTTTCTATTTTAACCCAATCAACTTCTTTGGGTGGAATTTTGTTTTTCATCCAAACAATTACTTTCTCATAGAAATCCATTACAAGTGGATTTGGGGCACCTGTTTCTTTGATTCGTTCAGGTTCTGCTTTTGGCCAACTAATAGATATTTTACATTCTGTCCAAAGATCAGATGGGACTACAATGTCAAAAAATCCATCTAAATCAATCCACAGAACTTTTGACACTTTGATAAATCTATCGACTTGCCTGTACCACTCAACTGGTTTCTCCCTCAATTTTGGAAAGTCATTTGTGAATAACAGAATGTCTTGTCTTGACCATGGGACATGAACATATCCTCCACCTGCAACTTCCCTCATTGGAAATTGTTTTGACAATTTTTCCAATCTTTCATCTTCCTTCCTTTTGGTCCATTTCACTCTCCATTTGTTCAGTTCTCCTAGCTTTTTGATATAGACAATCAAATCTTTAATGTGAACTATTCTTCCCATTGAGTTCAAACTCTCAATGTCACTTTCTGAAAAATCTAATCTGTAATGCTTTGCAAAATTCTTTTGTTTACTTACATCGATTTCAAGTTCTGCAGCTAGATCCTCTAATTGATCATATTTATTTTTCGTTTTCCACTGAATACTTTTGCAAATGAATAGTAGTTCATCATCCCGATAGTAATTTAAACTATCTGGGCCAATTGTTCCAATTATTAATTCTTCAATATTAGCTTTTAATTTGGCCACATCAAGTTTTGGTGTGGTTACCCTGACTTCAGGACTTCCTACATCTGACATAGCACCCATTGGTGTTTTTGGAGATAAATCCTCATTAAAGGTTAAATCAGGCATTCTCGATCTAGAAGTGTTTAATTCAGTTAAGTCTGAATAAAATTTTTCAGTAACCTTTTGAGTTTCTGTATTTAAAGGAATAGTTAATCCATTTTTGTTTGTATCTCTTTGATCAAATACAGGCTGAACAGGACCTATTGTTACTGGAACTGTGACAGCTTCCATGCCTTTTGTCATTCTTTTAATTAATTCTTCTTTAGACCTTAAATATTCATTATAATCAACATCCTCAACATTTCTTGTCTCTCTTGCATAATCTTTTGGAGGTTCCCTTGCTTTTGGAGTCATTGAAAAATGTCTACCTTCATTTCGAGCATTCTCGAATTCTGATCTTCTAGGAGTTTCAGTGATTTCACAATTATTTGGATAAAGTTTAGGAGCTTCACTAATTGGAGGTGCACTCGGTGAAGTTTCAGTAGAAACCACCGGAGTAGACCATGATCTAGGAGGTCTCAAAGGCTGATTAGGCTGTTTCTTTCTAGCAGTTGTATATATTTCTTCCATAACTGCATCCTCAGATTCACTTTCCATAGATTTCCCTGTAGGAGAACCCATTACCATTTCATGAATTAAATATAATCCTTCACTCATGTTTCCCTGTCTCCACATTCGCAATCTATCTTCATGAGTTTCTCTTTTCCATGATGGATTTTTAGAAGGTCTTTTAATTCCACTAGCTTCTCTTTGTAACTGATACATCTCGTCTTCCCACTCAACTAAAGCTTCAAATTGAGTTGGTCTCGGTTTTGGAACAAGAGCATTCATTTTCTCTCGTAAATTTCTTAAAACTCTTACATTAAATGAACCATCATCAGGCCAAGCTAAAACACCGTAGTTTTTAGTATAACGTTTCCAACTGTCGAACCATAAGACAGTATGATATCCGTATTCACCTTCCATGTACGCTGCAGGTGTTTTATACTTATGAAGTAGTTTACCACCTCGCGTTTCGATTTTCTTGTCAGGTGAAAATAAATTCTTAAATTTCTGAAATAATGTTGTCTTTTTCTCAACATGTTTAAAATGATAACTCATTTTTAAGAGTTAAATTTTATTCACAAAATCGTTCGTAAAATATTTCCGGGATGTTCCGCAAAACAACCAATCCGTGCGCGAAACACACCAACAGGCCAATGGCAGTTGAGCTGCGTCACTTTTCAGCTCGACCAATAAATTTGGAGATTTTCCGAAGGACCAATCAGCTCACAGGCTGTCAGAGACTCAGGAGCCAATCAGAATACTGCTTGTGACGTAGGTCACCCAATCCCAGCGCGGCTCTGTGACGTACACAGCAGCTGCGGTTTCTCGCTTCTCACTCCTGGCGCTTACCCCTCCTTCACAAAATCTTTTCACAGCGCCATTTTAAGGACACTTTTCAGTGTAAATTAATTCTTAACAATGACTATAAAGACAACATCTGTTCGTTTCACTATTTAGGATAGTTTACATACATTCAAGTATCCACACTTCGGAATAGACGGCGCTATTCACACTAAGGATAATATTCAATTGTCAGTAGAGTAACCTTACCCCACCCTTCTAACACGTATAATTATGAACTCGCTTTGCTCTGAACCCACCGCGAAGTGAAAGTTCTAAGAGTTCCACTTGAACATAAAATACAATTCAAACTCGCACTTTTACACGGAAAATTCCCTAATTTCAGACACACATGAAATCCGTACAGGACTTTCACCTGTTTATAGAAATCATGCACCGTTAGCAAAATAACGACGTTATCCGTACAGGGCTCTCACCTGTTTATAGATATGAAACATGTACCCGTACAGGACTCTAACCTGTTTATAGATAATCATGCACCGACGTTAAATTTTACCCTTCACTCAAGCTCGGATGTAACTAATACTCTCATCACAGTGAGTTTTATGGAAGGCGCTTTGTCCCTATTCTCATGCTGCTTTGATTTCTTAGAAAACCCTCACTATACAAGATTCAGACCTAGCCCTAAAACTGTGCTGCTCGGCGACAACACTATGGTACACGGCGATACCTCTTGTGATACTCGGCGATATCACTACAAACAGAACAGATGGCTTGCGTGACTAATTTCTCGCCACACAATCTATACCGGTATAGCTTACAGATAGGCACGAAAAACGAACTTAACATGTGTTAAAACATCGATCCTATTTCCATACCATGACGTAACCCTTAGCAACCAACATATTACCTTGGTTACCTCTTAGCAACCATCAATTTCTGCTACCAGAGAATTGATCCAGCGGGCTATAGAAAATATATCATAAACTACGCTACCCAACTTCGTAACCTATAAACAAAATTCTATACTAAATATGGACCCATTTATGAACCTGATATATTTTGGGCCTACTGAATCAGGTGGTCAGAATAAATCTATATACACATTATCTACAAACTATATACAATTTTATACATTTGCAGAAAGAATATTGTCATTAGAATAAAACCCAACCATTTAAACGACCACCATAGGCGACGTGATCTAGCTAATGGTAACCTACACTTCTGAATAACCAAGACCAGCTTGTTTGTCAAAAGTAAGATTTTATTTTCTAAATTATGGTATATATGTTGTAAGTTTTATAAATGAAATTTATTTGCAATAAAGCAAGCATGATGGTAAGAAATATGAGAAAAATACAATTTAAACAATTGAATCAATTTTAAAGAAATTATATAAAGTTTAGCATTTCTAAAACCTATTTCCCTAACTGAGCTAAATAGACAGAAATTAAAGTAAAGATCTTTGAGGATTCTTACGTGCTCCACGCAAAGTCCAGCAGCACATCACCCTCATCGGAAAGTCAGAAAGCAGCAGCCAGCCCAACCCTAAGGGCATGACTTTTTATACCTTTCTACGCTAACTAAACTAGCAAAGGAAAATTTTCAGAAATCTACGACGTCCCATTGGTTGAGAGTGACAAGTGACATGTCACCCGATTCTTAAAAAGTTCCACAAAATCATGTCTTACAAAGACCATTGTCTCTTCCACGTGAAGCCAGAAGCTTCCTGCGATTGCAACTTTGTATTAAGTCATCCTCGCAGCTTCCATAGTCTTTCAGTACAACTTCCGCGGATGCCAAGTTAAGGACTGACAAAATGTTCACTTTCGACCTTGGCCATGTCCGACAGAATGATGTCAGCTCATCAGTTTTTGCTTTGTGAATGCAGCTTCAATAAACGTTTTAATTCAGAATGGGCGTCTCGTGACTTTCTGCAGAATTATAGATCAGCTCTTTTTCTGCGGCTCAAATAACTAGGCCCAAAAGCAGGCAACTTATGTTTTCTAGTATAAAACAAACACAAGAAAAGTATTAATGTAAGAAATAATGTATATTCTGTATCCACCCCATGGTTTACTAATTAATTAACCCACCCGATTAATCAAAACGTTACCTAGCTAATGCAAACAAATAAAGCAGCGTTTATATTTACCAGTCTCCGTTTTTCTATGAGACCCATATGCACCTAGAATAGTAGAAATGACATCACACAGACAAGGAAAAGCAAAACAAGCACATGCTTCTTTAAGTTTGCAGCAGTTAGTAATGACAAAAACAAAAACAATAAATTATTTTATTATTTTGCACGAACAAAAAGATGCAACATTTATGCACGTTTATGAGCACACATGTTAGTCCCCCCACGTGTAAAGTTTAATCTAAGTTGTATTAGCACGACATATCACAAATCATTAATAATTTTATTCATGTTATGGAAATGTGACTTTGCGAGTTTAAACAAAATTTTGTTTTCTATCTCGCTCCATCACGGGCCACTACTTGCCCTCTTCTCACCTTCCCATAATGCCCCTGGTGACGAGCAGCACTGAGCTGCTGTTCACTCATTGCTCTTGTTTACTTGGTTGAGCACTAACATTCAGAAAGATGTATTAATTTACATGTTAACTGAGGTGAAGGAAAAGAAAGAAAGAAGGTGTACTGCACTACTTACCTTTAGGGACACCTTCATTTTAACGGACATGGTGCTACAAACGTAAACATGTTACAAAGTCTCCCCAAAATTTAAAAAAAATTGTTTTTCAAACATGCAAAACTGTTTCAACCTTATCACATGAAATCATATAACTGCATTGAGACACATGTATTAAAAACAATAGCTTTCAAACACAAAATTAAAAAAATTCAGGCCTCCTCCTACCCCGACAACAATACTTTTAGTGAACCAAGAGGCCGGTCATTTGTTATGTGCTCCTTCAGGGCGGTGTACATTGTTATTATATATAGAACAAAATTATAGTTTATTAAATAAAACACGAGAAGGTTATGAACAATATAAATCGCGAGCTTGTGTATTTCAAGATGCTTTCATATGTAATAAGTAAGAAAAAGGAGGCAAAGTGAAATAAAACAATTGACTAGGATGAACCAATTTGATCAAGTGGAGAAGCCGGGATTGATCACATTTTCTAATTTAAAATCGTGTAATTCAGCCAATAAGTTGGTATCTCTTTTCCTCTCCCATTTTACATCGTAAGGTAATGCTCTGTCTTTAATTCATGGCACATGTGCTTACAGTGTAGGTATCAGACAGATACCAAATGGAGGCTTTGCTCGTTTTGGGCTTGGGGATTCAAGAGAACCTCAAGTTGATCCAGAGCCAGGCATCTGGCTCTATATTAGCTCGAGCTTTCCATGGCTTGCCCACATGTATCACAAAATTAAGGGGACAAAGGCATAGGAAGGATAAGATTTGACTATCATCAAACAATTAGGGGAACCAGGAGTCCCAACACAAATGTGCAGGACTCCTTGTTTCACGACTCATAACTTTCTCACTACAGCATATTTTAGTGAGTGGACTATGAGACTGTGTTCTCTCCTCATGGATAAAAACAAGTGATTATTGGGTTACAGTCCTGTTTCTTATCGCATACTTACTACCAGAGTTTAGTTTTATTTATGTTTTTCCTATCTGTTACAAAAAAGAAGCAGGGGAATATTTTCAGAAAGTGATTACCCAAGAGTGCACAATTTGTCACAAGGGGAGGCCAGGATTTATATAACACATGCCTTCTGGTTCCATTGTCTTGCCATGCAAATTAATCAACCACTGGGGTGGGAGTGGTTCTGATGATGATACTTAGGGATTACTCTCACCAAAGAAATGTCACTGTGCTGTGGAACCGGCTTTTACTTTAAATATGGAGTTCACAACTGGCAAATGTTAGCAAAGCGATTAAGCAAGTATAAAACAGCAAGGGGCATATTCACAAGCCCCTATTGCCACAGGAATGTCACTGTATCTGATGTCCCTGTGGCGATGGGGGCTTTGCCTTATTCACAAGGCCTTCTTTTATGCTACACTTAGCATGAAAGGGGTGGGCAATGAGTCTTGTAGTGGGTGCTCGACCACAACACCCATTGATTTTGACGCTGCCTCATATTTACAGGGGTGGAGCATCGCCCCATCGCTCTGAGAGCAGATACAAATTATTTGTTATTATCATTTTATTTTTCTTTGCTACGCGGCTGGATTAGGACGGGCAGGTAGCTGGGGTCGGAGCCTGGGAGGAGTGGTGAGTGTACACTCTCAAAGTGCGCATGGCTGCTTGGCTGGCCGTCTTGGCCTGGCCAAAGCATCATGTGCATTTAGCATGTTTCCCACCAGGCAGCATTACACAGCCTAATGGGGAACATACCCTGGCCCCCAGTCCCCATCTGAGCGCTGACCCACGGTGCTCAGACCAATCACAACGCTGCATTGCAGCATTGTGATTGGCTTAGGGGAACCAATCTCATTGCAGCATTGTGATTAGATTAGGAGAGCCTGGGTGCTTCCTGGTTCTGGACTTGCCAGGAAGAGAAGGAACGACAGAGAGACAGCGGCAGTGGAAAAAGGTAAGTGTTTTTTTTGTTGCTTTTGTTTTTTCAAATCCGCCCTGGTACCCCATTCCCTGCCAGCCGCCACTGCTTCCCACACATAAACAATCTTTCCCTGCAAAGCAGGCACCCTTGCACAATAGTACAAGAGTACCTGTGTTGGCACTAGACAGCTACATTTAGTGCCAGCGCTAAGGGAAAGGCTGGGGTGCACCGTATTCTCATTATACAGCGCATCTCAGCATTTGGAAACTGTCAGAGCGCGGCGTTAGCTTTTTTGGCTTAACGCCACGCTCTGACAGTTTCATAGTAAAAACGCCCCCAAGTCTCATAGTGCCATGGCTAAACTTTCTTACTGCTACATGTTTAGTGGTGGAGATTTGAGGTTTTTCTCTACCCACCTCAATGAATTGTACACCTTGTTGGTGGGTCTTTGTCTATGATTTATTTTGATAGCACTCGCTATCATAACAGAGACAGTTTCTAAACAGTCCTAATGTTTACAGATAAGAGTCTAAGGGCCAGATGTAGGTAAATTTTATTTTACCACCTCTTAAATACCGCATCATACCGACTCGGTATTTAAGAAGTGGTAAAATAAAAGTACCGAGATGTAGGTAAATGCAGATGTGCATTTACCGATTCGGAAACAATCGGTATTTACCGATGCGGTAAATACCGACCGGTAAATGCCCATGCATTCCTATGGGCTTTGAAGCCCATAGGAATGATTGGGCATTTACCGGTCGGTATTTACCGCATCGGTAAATACCGATTGACACAAGGGTGCAGGGGGTGTCACTTTGACACCCTCTGGCACCCCCAAAAGAGGCTCGGGTGCCATGTGGCAGGCATATCTGCCCTAAGGGCAGGTCTGCCTGTCATATGGCATAGGTGTGCATGCACACATGTGCATGCACACCGGAATCGGTATTTTACCATCAAATAGTATTTGATGGTAAAATACCGATTTTTTAATGCTTGTGGGACTCAGAAGAGTCCCACCTACATATCAATTTTCCCTATTCCGTAAAAATACCGACTCGGTATTTTACATAATCGGTAAATTTACCTATCGGTAAATTTACCGAGTCTGTAAAATACAGGGCCCTACATCTCAAATTGCATTTACCAGTCGGTAACGGCCGAATTCGGCCGTTACTGACCGGTAAATGCCTACCTACATCTGGCCCTAGATGCTTAAGATGATTTTGAGGGCTAACACTCTATTGCATTCCAACTCAACAATTATTCCTTCCTTTGAACACTTGACTTGCCCAAGGTAGCGATAGCAAGCAGAGAAGACTTAACTCATGGTTCAGTCGATGGATACAACATAACACAGTATTGTCAAATCTATGACTCTTCCAGAGACTAGGGGCTTAATGTAACCCTCAAAATAGCACCTCAACTCACTGTTCAGACCATGGACATCTTTTGTTTCTCTTATACCCACCTTACACCCCCACCCAACCTGCTGGCATCAACGTGACTCTCAGTCATATCACAGACTATCATTTTTAGACCCTGGAAAATGTTTGTGACTACTCATGCTCTCGGACATTTTAGTAAGGTTTAATTTGGTGCAATGTAAAGGCTAAAATTGCAATACAGAGTCGAGGTCATTAAAGAGTTTTCAAAAAATCTTCAGAAAGGAGACATGCAAAGACCTACGCTGCATTACCGAATCAATGTATTAGCATCCATCCACTTGGATGCTAGTGACAAGGGTAACTCGTCATGGAGTGCCCATTCATTTCAATGGAAATTACATTGAAGAGCAGCAAGAAGCTTAGCATCCAAGTGGTTTTAAGGACTGTGTATAAGAAAGTAGAGGATTTTATTTTTATCAAACGTTGATGTTTCTGGTGGGTAACTGAAACCACCCACGCCCATGACGTGGTGTTGTTACAGTTTCTTGACTGGGTGGAGCACATAATTTATGTAAATATCAAAGAGTATTTGATGATGAAAAAAGATTGTTGTGTTAACTGCAAATTGTGTAAATCTTTCACAATTCATGATAAAATAGTATAACAGTGCACTCTCTTCTTTAGTAAGTAATTACCTGTGTTAATGTTTCATTGTGACTACTTATCTAGGAGGCAACTATATAGAGGGTTGCAGCAAAATTGAAAATCACAGGCCCGACAAAGTTATGATCCCAGCTGTACAATACAGTACCTCATGTCTTTTTAAAAAAAAATATCTCATCAACTTCGATTTCAGGGCCAATTTTTTATTCATGATATCAAGGATTTCAGAAATCTGAAATGACTGAGTATCAGTTTTATAGGGTACGTACGCTTCATTTAAGCCTCCCACAGGCAGGTGATTCCCAACATGTTATATTTAGAGCAAGAAACATCAAATGTATCGAATGGTTGTGTTCTGCAGCACACAGAGAAAGAGGAAAATGCCTGAGGGGATTGTTTTTGTGCAGGAAGGTGTCCCTTCCTGCACAAAAACAATACTGCTTACAACGCATGCACCCTTGCACCCTGGTGCAAGGGTGCCTCCGTTGGCACTAGGCAGCACATTGTGCTCCGCCGCAGAGAAAGACAAGAATGTGCTGTATAATGTTAAATATGGCACATTCCTGCCCTTTTCCTATCACACAGCGCAGCAAGGTGGCAGGCATGCTTGGCTGCGTGATTTTTTGATAAATATGCCCCCAAGTGTTTAAACTATCATATATTACATAATTTGTATTAAACACAGGTTCAGTTTCGACTGGCAAAAGAAAGTGGTTTTAAAAACAAGGATAAACTTGATGAGTATGTGTGAATACTCTCTTACATTCTTGTCTCTGTAAATTTCATTTACACTATTTAGGTACAGCTTACCTATTACACATGTGCTGCTATCTGCATCAACGGTTTGGGGGTAAGGTTTGATTCTCAGCAAAGGAGACCTTTCGTTATCACCTCTGTAAATTACTAAATGAGCTTGGGGGAATCCCCCTCATTCTTTTTCCAGACTGATGAGTTGGCACAAAATGCCACAGTACTTTTCTTTATATATTGTGCTGTCAAGGACCTTAGCAATACACAGAAAGTGAACCTTGAGGCAGCTTCCTTAGCCATTTGACTTTTTGGGTCAGTCTTTTTTTAGCTCTTTTCATCTGTTGTTTTTGAAGTGACTTTGGCATTTCTGATGAGCCCTTCATTTAAGGTGCGTTGTGTGAAGCCCCATTGGAGGGAGACACAATGACACTAAGGAGCCATCCAATGTCCTCTGGCCCCTTTCTCTAATCCCTTGACTTATTTTTCCAGCCGCACCTGATAAGTTCAGTTACAGATCAGCTAGACAGCTGACCTTTCCTGCTGTCTGTCTGATCCTTGCTGATATTACAGATTACATTTTGGGTTACATTTTGCATTTATTATTGGTAGACTGAGGTGAGACAGTTTGCACGTGTGCACGGCATGGAACACATCATAGGCAGTCATGCATAGTTTTCTCTGCAACCGAGAAACTGTCTCTTGCCTTTTCCTGTTGACAGGGAGGAAGGAATATGTCTCTTTGCTTGCAGTGTTGTTTTTATTTTGCCAGCCACTTTCATCTTTCGTCTATGATGACTCTGGTGTCAAATTGCTATTCTGTGCTTGTGATAATTTGCAGTTTTCTCTCTACTGTGTTTGTCCCTCCCCAGGAGCATGCAATTTTACCACGTTTGTGATCGGTTGCAGTGTGGGGTAGACTACCTTGTGCAGTCACCATTGTCTCATGGGAGTGCACCTTTTTTAGGTCTTGCCTAAGCCAGCTCATGCACTGTTTCTTGCGAGATCTTTTAATAACTAAAACAACTTATAAGAGAGGGATTAGTCCCAGCCAATTACTTCCCATTGGTTGGCTTCATCATCACTCTCATTTCCTTGCTTCTCATTAGTCAGCGAATGCCAGAGAGGCTTCAGTCTCCAGCCTGTGTAACCACCTAATGATGTTTAACACTTTCTGCTAGCCTCTGCTCCTCCGGATTCAAGCTTTCACTGGGAAATATTAGGTAGCGGCGGCTCTTCTCTTAGGCAGGGGAGAAGTGCGGAGGAGCGTCACCCCACTGCTCTGCGAGCAGTGTAAAAAGAAAACTAAAACAATAATAACTAATGTTATTATTATTTTAGTTTTCCTTCCTGGTCAGGTGTGGGGCGGGTGGGCTGAGCTGGCCAGTGCAGGGGGCAGGGGGAAGAGTGTCAAGACACTTAAAAGTGGGCATGACTGTTTGGACGGCCAAAGAGGGGCATCTTTGTCCCCACATGCATTGAGGAATATGCAAAGCCTCCAGGCCCCAAGCCTGCAAGCCGATCCATGGCGCTCAGACCAATCACAATGCTGCTTAGGGCAGCGTTGTGATTGGACAGGGGATTCTGGGAAGCTGGGAGCTAACTGTTTCGGCGCGGTGGAGAGGGAGTAGAGGCGGCAGCACCCGGCGGCACCCAGGTAAGTTTGTTTAGTTTTATTTTTTCTTCCCCCAATCCGCTCTTTCCTCTCCTTCCCCCTAATCCCCCCACCTACTACGCTTGCTTAGTAGCGGCTGCTACTGATCTTAGGCTTTGGATCTGTCTGTCAAATGTAAAATGACTCGCAACATGATAGTTAAAAGTTGTGAGGCACATCAGATCCTGTGAACTCATGCAGCAGTAAGATCGTAAAGAACAGGGGGATGGTGAAAGAAAATGGAATAAGCATTGGCAAAGCCAAAAGGTCTCGCATATGAGAGAAAGTAAACAATAAGCGCTATAAAGTAGTCAGTGCTGGCCATCTAATGGTGTTTATTTTTAAACTTTTAGTCATGCTGCAATGCAGCCACGCTGCTGGCCAACATGGCTAAAACAACATTGACACTGCCTCTCCCATCTATGTGCCATGTCCCTGTGTGTACATTCTTTCCCTGTAGCTCATAGTTTATTATTATTTTTACATTTCCAGGAAATGGCACGGCTAGGATTTGAACTCAGGTCTTCGCATGAAAGGCAATGACCTACTCAAAGAGACTTCTTAGACATTGGCTTATTGATGCACCGAAATGTGTTTCTTCTTTCTCGAGATCTCTCAGTCCCTCCTTCTCCCTTAACATAAAGCATCTGCTCCCTGCTCTTGTTATTTCAATTTCTCTGATCCCTGCCACTTTCCCCGCACTTTTACTTTCACAATTTTGTCTAGCCCTTTCCATTTTCTATATTTCATATCTGCTTTAGCTCAGATGCTTATAGGTTATGAAGTTGAGGCTTCTCCAAGGACTTGAGACAGTCATTCTGCATAATTTACTCTCCCGGTTATTGTAACAGTAACTGTTTACTTACCTGCAATGCAAACGTTTAATATTATTTTGACATTGCTAACTGCAAAAGATTAACGTCCTAAAAATTGCCATGGACTGCAAAGGGCCCAATGGTTTCTCATGGAGTCAAATGTTTTGTTGTTGTTTGTTTGTTGCATTGACAACGAGATTGCTGCTGGTGATAATCATGCTGAATGGTGTCTACATCTAAGCAGTCGCGGCCCTTCGTTGACGGTAGAGGGTTCCCTCTTGCAAGCATTGTAAGTGTCACGCCACCCATGCCGTGTGGGCTTTGAGCACCCTCTGAGTGGGGGATTGGCTGTTTGTAGCTACCCCTCAGATCTGTCTTCCCCGGGGAGGGTGAAACTGTGCCTATTGAATGATTTGAATTGTTTGAAGGTTGACTTTTTGTGAAGATTGGAAAAAGGCGTCTTGATTCTGTATTACTTTGTGATTTTTGGAAATGAGATGGTAAAAGGAGGGTATGTTTTTTTGCTGACTCCTCCCACAAAGCACTGGAAGGAACTACTTCTGGAATTAAAATCAATCCTAGGACAGGTTAGTGGGCCCCTGAAAACCAAACGCCTTCACCCGCAAATCCACCTATTAGAGCCAAACCCCACGGATTTAGAGCAAACAAAACGGAACCTCTCTAAAGCTCTGAAGGCGAGAAGAAAAGGAGTGACAACTCATATCAGCGCGGAAATAAAAGTCCTTCGACGTGAACACAAGAAAAAAATATGGGTAATCCGAACAAAAAAAATGTAGGCGGAGTGGTTGAAAATATTTCATATGCTTAAAGAAAACGGCCACGTCCGCTTCTGGAGACACATCAGACAATTAAGCCATACTGACCAAAGTAAAGAAAACGGCGTGGCAGCCACGGAATGGGTCAAGTACGCAAAACAACTGTACACTACAGAGCAGGCAATGAGGGTCACGCAAGAACAACTAAATATATTAGATAACGAAGATGAGGTCGAGAGCTTGTTCATAAACACAAGAGAGATAATTAAATTGATCAAGAAAATGAGGACAGACAGCGCACCGGGCCCCAACGGTGTTCCAGTGGCGGTGTTCAAAGAGGCACACGGATTCTGGGCAGAACAGCTAACCCCACCTTTCAAGCACGCCTTTGAAACAGCCTCCATCCCATCATGATGGAAAGGCTCAGTACTCTGCCCCATATACAAAAAGGGAGATTGTACAAAACCCGAAAACTACCGGCTCGTAGCCTTGCTAGATATCGAAGCAAAGGCATTCGCTAGAGTGCTGTTGAAGGAATTAGAAAGCTGGGCGGAGGAGCACAACATCTTGCCTTTTTTTCAAACAGGATTCAGACCACAATGTTCCACAGTAGACAACATCATAGCACTGGGATACCTGTCCAAACGTGCGACTCAGCCCGCTCAACCTCCCTTGTTTTGCTGCTTTGTGGACTATAGCGCAGCATTCGCCCGCGTGGCATACCATGGAGTAAACTCACTAACTGGGGCATCCCCGAAAAGTTGCTTAAGGCAATAATGTCTCTACACGAAGGGACCTGGGTAAGGATTAAGACCAGCAAATCATCGATGACCAATAAGGTCCCAACAAGTAACGGCCTCAAACAGGGGTGTATTCTTGCACCACTTTTGTTCAACATCTACACATCCAACCTGGGCCAAGCACTGGAGGGGGCAAACTTAGTCATTCCAAAGCTGGGGAACAAGCGGCTCCAAATAATTCAATATGCCGACGACCTTGTAATTTTGGACCATACTAGGATAGGCTTACAGAAAGCCCTAGACGCGCTAAACAGGTTTAATCAAAAGAACAACTTATTGGTAAACCAGGAGAAGACTAAGATTCTTATCATTGGTAGGTATCATCGAAAGCACATAGCCCAATGGCGCCTGGGTGACCAGCAAATTAGATATTGCAAAAATTATAACTACCTGGGCCTCAGGCTAACGGAGGGGGCAAAGCAACAGCTCATCTGAAGCACTTAAAAAGTAAAGGGGCAGGAATCATCTGCAGTCTGGGAAACCTCAATCGAAAATTACATTGTCCATCGACGGACCCCATCTTGAAAGTTTTAAAAGCAAAAATATTGCCCTCAGTCAACTATGGCCCTTTAATTTTCCCCGGAGCCCTTACCAACTTCTATATGAGTTTTCAAATTGCTGCATATAAGAAAGTGCTGGGTATCCCACGACAGGCCAGGAGAGCTAGAGTGTGGCTGGAGCTGGGGCTTTCCCGTCCCGACATCTCTTGCCTTGGAGACACAATAAAATATTATATTAGCACCTTGCAAGCATCATCAACGGCTTTGAAAGCGCAAATTAAAACAATCTTCGAAGAAAGCGGATCGCCATGGCAAGCGCAACTGGCAGTAGCCAATCAATTGCTGGAAATAGAGGTGCAAAACCTGGCCAACACGAACATCTCAACTGCAGCATGGAAAAGAGCAGTGAACCGACAGGTAAAGCAAAAATCATTTGCAAGAGATCTCGCAAGTCTGCACCATCACCCAAACCTCTCCTCACTGGATGACTCTTATAAAGTGGGTAAAGCACAGCCCTACTTTGAACAAGCTCTTTCCGTTCAAACCCGAAAAAAGATCACTCACATGAGGCTCCTGGCACTACCCATAGTGGAGTTCAACCCAAGTTGGGCCCGTCCGGACAAATCAGTAGCATGCAGACTTTGTGACTACCACCAGGAATCCTGGTATTACTTGTTGTGTTGCTGCCCAAAGTTAGCTAGAGAGAGGCAACGTTTGGTCATCCCAATTTGCAGAGCTCAGGGCCTCAACCAATGCTGCGAAATTTCGGACTTGTGTTTTTTGTCTACAGCAAGTCAAACAGTAGCACGGCTGGGGAAATTTACAGACCTAATTCGTGCGGGACTGTCCGCAAACGCTAAGCTGAAAAAAGGAAACTGTAGGTCTGGATGGAGGACAGAGGCGGACACACCTTCAATTTAAAAACATTAATGCACTTTGTTTTTAAACTGCATAGTCATAATATGTCATTTTATGAAGGTTTTACGTTTAACTGACTGGAGGAAAAAGTTTAGGGAATATAACTTACGCTTCCGTTTTAGATAATTATTTTTATACAGTTAGCATATTGTAATGATTTTAAATAATTGAACAATAAACGCTTTTTCAAGGATGTTTCAAGGATGATTGAACAGGCAAACCTTAAAATGCTTTGAGTTGGTAATTTGTGAGAAATGGTGAGCATCTATAGCATTACAATACAATATTAAGCATGTATAGGAGCATGCCATGCACAGAGATTTTGATTGTGAGGATGGTGCAAACAGATATTCCTCTAGTTTAATTGTGTAGTTTCCTTTTGTACCAGAAATGCAATGTCCACTGAAACAGACCTGATTCACAAAGGTAAATATATATGTGTACATTTACTTAAGTGTATATTGAGTCATACACCTACGTGTAACTCTCCACTTTCATCTATTCACCTTTTCTGCGTGGTAAGTTATACCTAGGTGTAAACTTACGTGTCTCCACTCCTAACTGCAGGGTGGAGCCACCTACAACAGAAATTACATGTGTAAACTTACATCTAGTAACTTTTCAGATGTCGGTGGAGATATCTGCCGCTCTAAGTGGAGATCTCTCTGTAGAAAAGTATCTGGAAATGTAATAAAGCTTAATATTTAATATATATATATATATCTTTTGTATATGTAATCCATGAATATAAAATCATGTAAAATGTTTAATACAAACATGGAAATAATAAAATACAGTTTAATACCATAATAATTGTTAGACCTGGCATCCTTGGCATGGTTTTCCCAGACTTTTTGTCTACTGACCTCCTGATTTAATGACTTCTAGAATCCTGACTTTAGTACTCTGGCACTTTTCCACTGCTACCAAGTGCTCACGTGCTTATGCTCTGTACTCAAACAATGGTAACATTGGCTTATCTACAATTGGCATATTTAATTTACTAATAAATCCCTAGTACAGTGCACAATATGTGCCCAGGGCATGGGAATTAAATACTACTAGTGGGCCTGCAGCACTGATTATGCCTACCACTGCAGGGCCTGTGTGTGCAGTTCTGAATTGCCATTTCGACCTGGCAAGTTATCCTACTTGCCAGACCCAATCCTTTAATTTTATTACATGTATGTCACACCTAATGTAGGCCCTAGGCAGCCCTATGGGCAAGGTGCAGTGCATTTGAAGGGTAAGACATGTAATTTTGACTTTTAAATACGACTGCTAAATACGTTTTTCACTTTTGCTAGGCCTATCTCTCCCATAGACTAACATTGAATTAGAAAAAGATAGGAATTTGGAGTTTGGTGTCTCTGGACTCACAATTTAAAATCACAACTTATGGTGAAGTCAGATTTTAAATAAATAAGTCTGAAATGGCCAGTTTTAGAAAGTTTGCATTTTTTTACTTTTTAAATTTTTTTTAATTTTTTATTTTTTATTGTTGCATCGGTAAGAAGAAACAGTAAGATATTTCAGCAGCCGGCAGGGCGTCAACATTCCACCCCCGTCCGCTGTATGCGCAACTTTTGATTCCATTAGTCACATTATTCTATATATATCCATAACTTTAACATCATAACAATACTTCAAAAGCAGCCAACCTCCCCCCCCCTCCCTCATCCCCCAAACCCACCTCCCCTCCACCCATTCAAGTCAGTCTGTTATCCCCACACAAGAGTATAAGCAGTCGAGCTGCGCCGGTTCCACCTCGTAGCTTCTACCAAATCTGTTGTGTCCCGAGCCCTCCCAACATTCAGTTCCCCCCTCCTAGGCCCCCCTCTAGTCCATGGTGTTGTCTCCATTTTGTCCACACTCTCTTAAACTTTTTGGGGCAGCCCCTCGATTTATAAGTCACTCTTTCAGCTGCCATATACAGGTCCATGCCTCTCCTCCACTCCTCAATGTCCGGTCGTTCCGCCGCACCCCAATATTTCGCAATGTCGCGCTTTGCCACCACCAAGGCAAGTACCAAGAAGATAAGCAGGGGGCGCGGTAGGTCGACCTCAGTTGTCATGCCCAGTAAAGCCAATTTAGGGTCACGCGTCAAAGCTAATCCCAGGATCTCCTCCAGCTCAGTGAATATGTGTCCCCAGTATGTCTGTATAATGTCACAAGCCCAGATCGTGTGGAAAAAATCTCCCCGACCGTGGTGGCACCTAAGGCATGCCGGGTCTGTTATTCTTCCCATTTTGAGGAGGCGTACCCTATCAAAATAGGTCCTGTGCAGCACGTTTAGTTGGATGAGGCGTAGCCTTGATTTAATCGCCACCTCCTGGGGATGCATCAAGACAATCTCCCAGTCTAAATCTTCCATTTCTCCTACATCCGCCTCCCACACTCTCCGCAGCCTTGCCAAATCGCCTAGCATGTGGTTCGTCAGGGTTTTATACGTGAGTGATACCACTTTTCCCATAACCTGCTCTTGGAGTAGCCTACCCTCTAGCGGTGCATATTCTGGGATCTCTGTGAGCGCGATGTTTTGTGCCCTCCATGCATGCCTCAATTGAGTGTACTTATAGAACTGCGTGTTGTGCAACCCAAATTCGTCTCTAAGCACCTGAAAGGACTTCAACTCCCCCCTTGCAATTACATCCCCAATGGTGGATATTCCTATATCGTCCCATCTCTGGAAACCACGTAACTTACTGAGTGCTTTCAACCATTGGCAGTGCCACAATGGCGTCTGTCGGGTAAGCTTCTTGTCCCACCCCATACGTCTAGTAGCCCTGTTCCAGGCGTCTAGTGTGATCACCGTGGCCGGTAAAAGCGATGTCCGTTGCGCCCCCCCGTATAGATAATAGAAGAGATTCCTGGATGACATAGTGGAGCGTTCCAGCGCATAAGTGGGGTGGTCAGCAGGCGCGTGCAGCCATTCATTTATCGGGGCTAGGTGTTCCGCCCAATAGTACGCCTCTAGGTTGGGGAGTGAGATCCCCCCACTGTATTGATGGCGTTGTAAGGTCGACAAGGCCACTCGTGGTTGTTTCCCTAGCCACAGGAACGCCCGGAGGTCTGCGTGGATTTTGGTTATGGTATTAACCGGCAGCCGGTAGTTCTCATTTTGGAGCGCATACAGAAACTTCGGAAGGACAATCATTTTGTACATTGCCGCTCGTCCCAAAATGGTGAGCGGCAGATGTCTCCATCTGGTCATCTCCGTCGTCGTGCTATCCATGATCCGTTGTATGTTTTTGTGAAACGAGAGTTCCTTATCCAGGGTAACGTAGATACCCAGGTATTGGAATCCCACCGGAGTATGTATTAGTTGCCTCGGGAGGCACTCCCCTCGCTCTCGACCTTGAGGGTCATAGAGGACTGATTTGTGCCAGTTTATGGTATGGCCCGCCTAGGCACCAAAGCCGCCCAATTCCCTGAATAGCTCCGGGATTGTTGTCTCCGGGTCGGTGACATACAACAGCACGTCGTCCGCGTACATGGATATTTTTTCCTGGGTAGCACCGTGGTCTCCCCGTGAAAAGCCTCGGATCTCCGGATTCTGTCTAATCCTTATCGCTAGGATTTCTATGGTGAGTGTAAACAGGAGGGGGGATAGCGGGCATCCCTGACGGGTTCCCCTGCCGATTCGGAATTCGCGAGACAGCCTCCCGTTGACCCGAACCCGCGCTCTTGGGGCTGTGTATAGAAGTCGGACCCATTGTTGGAACTTGGGGCCGAATCCAAATCTATGCAACACCGCCATTAGGAACGGCCAATGTACCGCGTCAAAGGCCTTCTCTGCGTTGAGGGAGAGGAGCCAATGGGGCTCCTTCCTCCCCCTAACCTCTTGCAACCAGTTATGAGTACGACGGAGGTTCAACTTAGTCGCCCTATCCGGCAGGAACCCCGACTGATCCATATGGATAAGGTCCGTTATGACGGTCCTCAGACGTTTAGCTAGAATGGTGGCCAGGACCTTCACCTCCATGTTAAGGAGAGATATGGGGCGGTATGATGCACACTCTTCCCTCGGCTTGCCCTCCTTGTAAATCGGTACGATTGTGGCCAACGTGAGGTCTGGTGGTAAGCACCCCTCCCGGCGTGCCTCCGAGAACAGGGTTTTTAAGTGGCGTGTCAACATATCGGCTGTCTTTTTAAAAAATTCCGCTGGGAAGCCATTCGGTCCGGGCGTTTTCCCCGACTTCAGAGTGACTATGGCTTCTGCTATCTCTTCCAGAGTGACCTCGGCCTCCAGCGTCTCGCAGGCCTCGGCGGACAATACCGGTATCTCTGCATCGCCCATGTAATACTGCGCGTCGTCCTCCGTGCCCAGGTCCCTGGCCTCATAGAAACGTTCAAAGTAGGACGCAAAGACCTCCGCTATGTCATCGCCTGTGTGCATCTGCCTTCCATCTGCCACCGTTACCTGTTCTACCCACCTCGCCGCTCTTTCCTTTCTGCTGAGCCATGCCAGGAGTTTACCGGACTTGTCCCCTACATCGTACAATCGGTGCAGGGTTGCCAACGCCTGCGTCCGCGCCTCATTGGACACCTTCTCCCTATAGTGTCTCTGAGTATCCAGCAGCTGTCTGAGCGTTCCTGCCTCCTTCCTCTGTTGGTAGGCCGCCTCTAGGGCCAGGATATCCGTTTCCAAGGCGGACACCTCAGCTTGTTGTGCCCGTCGTGCCTCCCCTAATCTGCTCTGTATGCGGTCCCTCAGTACCGGTTTCATTGCCTCCCAGAATGTGACCCCTGAGTCGACTGTCCCTTCGTTTTCGGCTATATAAACCTTAATGTCTGCTCTGATGCCACGCAATATTTCCGGCGTTTGGAGGTCCCATGCCGCTAGGCGCCATTTAGCCCCTCTTCTACCCCTCTCCCTTCCCAGCCGTGCGTAGAGTGGCGAGTGGTCCGAGATTCCCCTAGCTTTATATTCCGCCATGTCTCTCGAGGTTAGGAACTCTCTAGATGTGAATATGTAGTCTATCCTTGAAAAGACTCTGTGTGCCCCTGAGTAAAAAGAGTATGTCGCTTGTGTAGGGTGGAGCCACCTCCAGACATCAGTGAGTCCTATGGTGTGCATTTGTCTTGCTAGCGCTGAACATGACCTCCCCTGACGCGCTGTTCCAGTACGATCCTGTGCTGCACACATGACGTCATTGAAATCGCCACCCACTATCTGAACAGTGTCCGCTGTATCGATAAGGATGTCGGTGACTGCTTTGAGGGTGCGTTCCTGGATTTTCGGTGGTGCATAAACTGAAATTATAGTATACCTACAGTTTTTCCACGTCCCTTGTACCCCCACATAGGTCCCCTGGGGATCCAGCCATGTATGTGTGATATGAAACAGTGCTGTTTTCTTTATTAGAATCGCCACCCCTCTGGAATCTGATGTATAACCCGCATGTGCCAGTGCCACATAATTCCCCCGCGCTATAAAAGCGCACTTATTACCCCTGAGGTGAGTCTCCTGTAGTAGGACTATGTCTGGTGCCACCCTTTTGATGTATGCGGTTACCAGCCCCCTCTTGATCTTTGACCCAAGGCCGTTGACATTCCACGTCAGTATGGACATTCCCTTGTCATCCAGATGTGAGGTATTTAGTGTACTTGCCATTGTGTCCAGTCAGTTCCCATAGTACTACGTCCCTGTGGTGGAAGAGTGGTGTGGTGTGACGAGGTGCGCTGCTTCTGCCCAGTAACTACTTCCCCCCTCCCCCCCTTATCACCCATTAGCCCAAACTTGAGAAACATTGAAAACCTTCCCCCCATCCCACCCCCCACCCCACCTCCCTCCCCTTCCAGTCGTATCCCAACCTGGGACCAAACTATCCACGGGAGAAGGCCTGTCGCCCTCCCACACATCCCTCCCTTAACTGGTCAAAAAACAGTAAGAAAAAACGTAAGAAACAAGTAAGGGCGTGGTAACTTGCGTGCTCCATCTCGCCGAGCTGCTATCACTCTAGCCCCCGAACACCATTGTCATTCATGAGTGAGAGTCTTGTGTGTCCATGGTGGGCGCCTGCCCCGAGGAGTCCTGTTCCAAAAGCTGGATTTCTGTGACCAGCGGGTGTACTGAATCCTCCGCTATTTCTTCCTCCTCCCCTTCGGACGTGCGACCCTCCGATACTGCTCCTTCGTCTCCTTCCGACCGGGTTCCGTTTCTCAAGACGCCGAATCTAGAGTTTGCCACCGAACCAAGACCCGGCGACGTCGACCTGCTTCCTCTCCTATCCTCTGTACCACGTGGTTGGTATGGCGTCTCCGGTTGCCGAGTCTTCGTCCGTCTCATTTTTGGTCTCTGTGGTTTCGGCCGCTCCCGGAGCGGCCGTCCTCGCAGTGATCTCTCCACCGCTTCCCGACCCGCCGCCTCTCTACCATTCAGGATGGGGCGTTCCTCGAGCCACTGCCAGGCGTCCTCAGGATGTGCGAAGAAGACGGACTTGTCCTTATAAAGCACTTTGAGCTTTGCAGGGAAGAGAAGCATGTAGGAAATATTCAAAGACCTCAGCTTTGCCTTCACTGAGTCGAAGGAGCGACGCTGTTTCGAGACTTCCTGGCTGTAGTCCGGGAAAATCATTATGGTTGTGTTTTCCCACCGAATCTCCCCCTGCTTCCTGGCTTCTCGTAGGATTAAATCCCTATCGGCATAGTTCAGGAATCGTGCTATAACTGGCCGTGGCCTTGCCCCTTCCGGTGGTTTAGCCAGAAGGGCCCTATGCGCCCTCTCAATGACGAAGCATGCGGAAAACTGCGCTGTTGGGAACGTAGCCGTCAACCAGTTGTGAAGGAAGGAGGACATGTCCTTCCCCTCGCTTCCTTCCCTAAAGCCCACAAAGCGGAGATTATTGCGTCTCGATCTGTTTTCCGCGTCGTCCACCTTCCACAGCAACTGACGATGTGAGGCCTGCAGCTCAGCCATGTCTTTCTTCAGGGCAGTTATTGCTGCATCATGGTCACTTATTCCAGCTTCCGCTGCTGCCACCCTTTCTGTTAGATTCCGGAAGTCTTGCCTCAGCAGCGTCACCTCAGAGCCAACCTCTCCAATCTTGACCTCCAGGGCCGATCGGGATGCCTGTATGTCAGTCCTGGAGGCCTGGATGGCCTCCATTAACATCGCCGTATCGGAGCGTGATCCGTGTGGTCCGGATTGCTGTTCCGCCGCAGGTCTGGGTGCTGCAAAATTATCCATGGGGCCCTGTTTCTTGGTCCTCGTAGCTGGGTCTCCCTTTCCCATGGCGTCTCGTTTCTCGGATATAAGCTTCCGCCACAAGATGTCCGCCACCGACCCCCGACGCAGCGTGGGAGCGGGCCAGGCCAAGCAAGAAGCAGTGACTCTCTGCCGTACTGCACCGCCTGTATCAGCGTCGAGCAGGGTGTTTTCTCCTCGATATCTTCTGGCCTTAGCACCTCAGCTGGGTGTCTCCACTACACTCACTGTTCCCCTCTCTGAGGCACTCCACCTGTGTGTGGGGTGGGGCCCTGTACGCTGTGGGGGCCGTTGTAGTATACACCACTCGCCCCAGGTGTCTAGTCCAGGCTTGTAGGAGTGCAGATGCTAGTTACCCCTCTAGATGGGCCAGGTCGTTTGTGGCACACTTCAGGGGTCTCAGCGAGGATACAGGGGGGGGGGTGCCTGGCATCCAGATGGGCAGAATCCGGACCCTCACTGGCTGGCCACCGTAGCTGTTGTGTGCCCCCCTGCGCTTCTTCTGGTTGCCGGCGCCATGTTGCTGCAGTCTCCCCTCGCCTCTGTGTGTGTCCCGCAGCTCCCTGTCACTGCCAGAGACCGTGACCTCGCTCGGCCGCTCCTCTGCCGCTTCGGGTCTTCCACCAGGGACCCCCGCCTCACCTCAGCACCGGGACCGCTACGGGGAGGCTGCTGCACCTCAGGGTCTGCCGCGGATATTGCCGGCCGCCATCTTGGTAAAGGCGGCCGGTCGAACGCAGCGTCCCGTGTTGCTTCTGGGCCCCTCTCCCTGTCCAGGTCGGACTCACCGAGGCTGCTCTCTCGTCGCGGTGCCGTCTCTCACCTCCGTCGTTCCAGGCGGGCTACAGTCGTTGCTTAGGCTCACCAGAGTCGGTCGGGCGTCGCGGCCACCCTGTCCGCTCAAGGGCACACCGGGATGGGTGAAAACCTTCGTTTTGTCGCGAACCCTGGCTCCGTTTCGCCGCTTCCGCACCTCCACCAGTTTCTAGGGTGCCTGGGCTGCCGCTGGCAATCGTTGGTGTTTCGCGGGCAAAGTAAAACGTCGGATTATGATGCTGCTTGGCAGGAGCTTCGGCAAAGGACGTCTAAGCCGCCATGCCGCTGGCCACGCCTCTTCTGCATTTTTTTACTTTAACCATTCTATGCTTCTCTCTGTCTCTGAATACACATCTGGGTTGGGTGACAGCTGGGCCTTGTGTATTCCATCATTCCCTCTAGACAGTCACACAAAGGGAGCTGGGGTGTGACATTTGCATCCTGATGCCTCATCACGAGGCAGATGGGCCTTCCTGAGCTAGATTGGGAGGGAGGAGCTGACACTTACACCTGAATAGGATTCTGTCTGTTCCCACACAAGAGCTGCATACCCTTCTGTAGAGAGACTGGAGCCAGCGCAGGAAAGGCAGGGACCTTATGATCTTCAAAGGCCTCTTTGAAGTCTTCCCCACTTCAAAGGCACAACTGGGTATAAATACTTTATCCTTGACATCACCAAATCAGAACTGTGCAGGAACCAAGGACATTCTGACAGGAAGAAGAGCTGCTGTGCTGTAGGAGGGACTTCTGCTCTGCTAGCTGCTTTGTTGTGTTGGTCTACTGCTTACGGATTGCTGTGATTTAAGAGGGACTGCCACTTTGCTACCTGCATTGCTGTGCTGGCCTGTTGCCTCTGCCTCTTGCCTGGAAGTGAGAAGGACTGGACCTGCTCTCTACGTCCATGAACCCAAGTTTCTCCAAGGGCTTGCTGGCTTTCCCTCTGTTCTTGAACTCTCAGGGCCATCAAAGACTTCCTGTAAGTCTGCTTCAGCTTCTGGACTTTGCCAACTGTGAATCCTGCCCTGCCAAGAGGTGCAAATCCAATGGTGGGCCTTGAAAGTGGGTTCTGCAACTGTTTTCCTGCATAAAGCAATGCAGTGACAACTTTGCGGCAATCGGAATGGATGCAATATCCTTCAACGCCGACGCAGCACTGATCCGAGGACATCCCTGTGCGACTCTACAGCATGGGTCCCAACAGCAAGGTTCAACATCAATGCATTGATCACCAACAGGGAGACAGACAGAGCAGGAGCAGTCCTCAGACAAACTTTCTACTCTTTGACTCATCTCTCTCCTGGCCTGGCAATGGCAGTGGACTTCTCCAGTCTCCACATGTTGCAAGATTTAAAGAGAGTGCCTGGTGTTTATGTGTGTGTGACGTTTTAGGTAGGGTGGGGTTCAGCGTAGTTAGATTTTAAAGTGGTCTTGAGGGCATAATATTTTTATTTTAGGAGTAGATGTTTCTTTTTATTTTCTACCTTTCTTCTTTTTAACTGTAGGAGTCTGGTGATACCTCAACTGACAATATTCCTCTGAGAGGGAACACTCTAACTAGGGCTGACTGTGAACCTTGATGACATACGTGTTATGCATAAATCATGCTAGTAGATTCTCAATCAACTGGAGTATGACACTATGATTGGATCATGTGACCAATATGTTATATCCCCTAATGCTGCTAATGTTCGTGCGACTTAAGAAGCAATAAGAGCCTATTGTTTTGCTCTGTAAACTGATGTATTTGAATCTAAGTTTTCTAAATTCCAGGATCTAAAATATAATTTGATAAGAAAATATTGAGGCATATTTGACGTTTAAGCTTGAGACAATTTTGGGCAGCTTTATTCATGGTTTTACCTGGTTTGGTAATTTGCATTTTGTCTTATTAATTGTAATTGATTACTTTATACACAATAAAGTTTCATTAATTCATTATATACACAGCATATGCACAAACATCTGCAGTAAGAGCAAATTAGTTTTCTGGTTGGGTTTAAATCTAGAGGCATGGTGACGACACTTAGGTCTCTGTCGTAGGCAGTTTATCTAACAAGTAGTGAAAACCAGGAACATGTACACCACATCCAGAACTCTTCAATAGGTACATTGATTCAGTGTGGAATTACATTAATATTTTAAACTGTAGCATGTAGAGCTTGTTTAGCTTTGTGGTTTCTTGTTTCTATTTTTATGTTTTTACCTTTTCTCTCCTTCTCTGCCCACTTTTCAAGCTCTGGTTCCTTTTTATCTATAGTCTCCTTTTTTTCTGGTCTCCATTTTTACATTTTCTGCTAATTTTGCTCTCTTTTTAAAATGCTGTTTTGTAATCTATTTTATGGTTTTATTGTCTTTCTCATGTTCTACATCGCTATTTCTTTCTAGGTCGGGCCTAAGCCATCCCTTTAGGGATGCTTGGTGAGATATAAAGTAAGAGCTCTGAAAAATGCACCGAAAGGCGGATTGCCTACAGTGCATGTGAGCCTGGCGCGTGCACATCGCACACCATCGGCATCAGACATCAAAGGAAGCGGCTCCCCCCCGCCACGCAATGCCGAGAGCTTGTTGGTTACAAGCAACACCCCAGCTGCTTTGCCTCCCCCTCCCTTCCTGATGGCATTCCCCCCTCCCTTCTCGCCCAGTCCTTGTTTCCCGTCGCATATTTCCAGAATTGTTTTGAAGTAGTGAGCCACACTTACACATAAAAATCGTAGCTTCCAACATTTCGTGTAATTTTCTTTAAACTCTGGATTTTTGCCTTGAATTGATTGGACCACGCGTTCTCACAGGCTCCTCTCTGCCACCTTCCTTTAATGGCCCTCCCCAGCACAGAGCGGGCAAAAACAGGTTTCTCCCTACCTTATTTGTTGGCCTACATTTCACTGCAAGCTGTGGCCGTAATCAGGCTCCTCTGCTTGCCGTAACCCCTTCCTTTTCCACCTCCCTCCTGGTCAGCCTCACTCTCCCAAGCGCCTTGCTTAGGCACATACATATCTTGGACCCTCGCTGTGACTGGTATCACTCAGGCAAACGTGGTGCCGAATAATATTTAACCGAAACGGTAGCCGTGTATTTAAAAGAATCCCCCCCACCACCTTACTGGATTACTTGCCTCTCCCTGCCCCATAGCGCTCTTTGCTCAATGCTCTACAGGAATGCTAATATCCCAGATCTGAGAGAGTTAATTTGGTCGAAATGCACTCTAGCAATGTTTATGTTTCAGATAAAGGACCTACAATGTTGCTGCTTGCCCTTTTGACCTCCATTTCCTTGTTCATGAGCTGCTTGGCGAAAGTGATACTCAATTGCAAATCTTGACTTTTCTGAGCACGCAGAGTGAAATAGGATTTCATTTTCGCATTATTTCGGCTATAAACATCCTGTTAACATTCGTACATCGGAGAACTCTTTGAGAATTAGGCGTGCTCTGCCAGACAGACTCTAGCTTGTCCGCTAGCACACTTACAACAGGACATGACGTTTCTTTTTTTTTTAGGTGTTTTAGTTCTTGTGTTGTGTATATTTCTCGAGAAGTGAGCACGTTTAAACAACAACTTGAAAACAGGTTTCTTTTATTCAAGTAATAACTTTAACAAGCCACAGCTGTGCGTTTTAGAAACACTGCGTACATCTTTCGCAAAAAAGAATTAGGTTGGCAGTCCTAGTTAGTGCTTCTTCCAGAGGATCATGGATGCAAATGGGGGAAAGAAGGCCTCAGAATTCGCACAGGCAAATAAGTGTTGCGTTTTTGTTGTTGCAAAAAACAAGACACATCTCTATAAAAAAAATGCTTGCGACTGTAACAGATCTAGTCTGTGTTCTCACACATCAATTGTATTTGTGTTTACTTTGCAGGTTTCTTACAATGAACCAAGAAATGTCTATCAAAAATTGTTTTCCCGTTCTTTTTTCAAATCAAAAAGAGTGCTGATGTTCAGGGCCAGAATAACATGACATGAAAGGGGCTAACACGGAAGAGTCTTTAGTGGTGGAACCCTTTGTACCCAGTGTCGGATTAAACATTGTGGAGGCACACACAACCACAACCACACACACACAACCACACACACAACCACACACACGCAACCACAACACCACACACAACCACACATACAACCACACACTCAACTACACACACACACAACCACAACCACACAGTCAACCACACACACAACCACACACACAACCACACACAACCACACACACAACCGCACACAACCACTCACAACCACTCACAAACACACACAAACCACATACAACCACACACACACACACCCAGCCACACACAACCACAAGCACACACCAACCACACACAACCACACACACAACCACAAACACATTCAACCACAACCACACACACAACCACAAGCACACACACAAGCACACACAACCACATACACACACACAACCACATACAACCACAACCATACACACAACCACACACTGCGCCCTCCTCACACACTCTGCACCCTCACACACTCTGCCCCCTCACACACTCTGCACCCTCACACACTCTGCACCCTCACACACACTGCACCCCCACACACTCTTCACCCTCAAACACTCTGCACCCTCACACACACTGCACCCTCACACACTCTGCACCCTCACACACTCTGCACCCTCACACACTCTGCACCCTCACACACTGCACCCCTGTTTGTTTACCGCACTCATTATTACTTCACTCATATCCATAGTTTTTTTGCAATAACAAATTACACACATTTGGAAACACCTCTCTGCAGTTTTCACCATTATTTATCACTAAAATCTCCTGCATTTGTAACAGACATAAAATAGAACCATTACACAATACAATCACCAAACAAAGTAATAAACTGCTGCATCCCTTATAAAAAAACATTCAGGCATAAACAGGCATTTGGCTGTGCCACAACACACACACACTGCACCCTCACACTACTTTAGGCCACACACTCTGCACCCTCATACACTCTGTACCCTCATACACTCTGCACCCTCACACACTCTGCACAGACTCTGCACCCTCACACACTGCACCATCACACACTGCACCATCACACACTGCACCCATGTTTCTTTACCGCACTCATTATTACTTCACTCATTTCCCTCGTTTTTTAAGCAATAACAAATAACACACAATTGGAAACACCTCTGCATTTTTCACTATTATTTATCACTGAAATGTCCTGTATTTGTTAGGGACATAAAATAGAACTATTACACAATACAATCACCAAACAAAGAAACAAACTGCTACATTCCTTATAAAACATAAATAGCATTCAGGCATAAACATGTATTTAACTGTGCCACAACACACACACTGCGCCCTCACACTACTTTAGGCCACATACACTGCACCCACACACTCTGCGCCCTCACACACACTGCACCTCACACACACTGCACCCTCACACACTCTGCACGCTCACACACTCTGCACGCTCACAAACTCCGCACCCTCTCACACTCTACACCCTCTCACACACTGCATCTTCTCACACACTGCACCCTCACACATACTGCACCCTCACACACTGCACCCTCACACGCTGCACCCCTGTTTGATTCTGAACGTATTATTACTTCACTCACGCATAGCTTAACACGCATTTGCAATGCAATAGGTCTCGCGCAGCTGTTCTCCAAACTCTATTTCCAGTTCCAAACAAATGTCTGCCACGCTCTGTTGTGACCCTTTTGATGCACGGTGTGGGTGGAAAACGTGAGCTTTTTCTTGTTATTTTCGCATTGTACATTTTAACAGACACACTTCGAGGCTGTTATTGGCGTGATGTCGGTGTGCTCCTCTTTCAGCTTTCAAAAGTTATTATTTGGTGACTTTGCAAGGGAAGTCATATTATGAAAGCAATCTACAAATATATGTAATACAAGAAGTGTGCAAACTTTTTTATTATCGCACACACCCTTTGTAAGCACTGGTTTAATGATCTTTAACAGTTATAAGTATGTGCTCAGCCCCCCCAACCACCCAAGCTAACAATCACAGTAGGATATTAAGTATATATATTTCTTGAATAGTAGTTTGGTACGCGCACACTGCGCACTACTAGCACTAATGTTGGAACCTACGCAACTTAAAGTTAATACAAGAAGTCTGCAAACATTTTTTTTATCGCACACACCCTTTGTAATCACTGCTTTAATGATCTTTAAAACTGCAACAAAAAAAACCGCACACTCCTTGTAAGTACTGCTTTTAGGACGTTTAAAACTGCACAAATATCCATGAACGCCAACGCCATTTGATGCAGGATTATGTTGACATGAGTACAACACCCAGTGGCAATGGCAGTATATTCGAACCATTGTCACAATGAAAGTTGAGCTTTAGAGTACTCACCCTACCTGCAAATGCCTTGAATTAATGGCTGACTCCCTCTCACGGACTATCACACTCTCACCGACACTCACACAGACTCTCACTCTCTCACACTCTCACTGACACTCTCACAGACTCTCACTCTCTCACTAACACTCACACTAACTCTCACTCACACTGACTCACTCACACTGACTCTCTCACTCTCACTGACAGACTCTCCCACTCTCACTCACTCACTGACTCTCCCACTCTCTCACTCACTCACTCACTCACTGTCACTAACAGACTCTCACTGACCGACTCGCCCACTCTCTCTCACTCACTGACTGACTCTCCCTCTCACTGACTCACTCACTGTCCAGACTCTCACTGACCGACTCACACACTCTCTCCCACTCACTAACTGACTCTCCCACTCACTGACTGACTCTCCCACTCATTCTCACTCCCTGACTCACTCACTCTCAACACATATTGAATTACAAATGCAATAGGTATTACATTTGCGAAAGTTTAAGCTATTGGCATTATAAATGACAATGCTATTAATGTATCTATTTTCAAAACCAACACATAAATAAAAAATTTGTCATTTACAATGCCAATAGCTCAAACTTTCCTAATGCGAGACCTATTGCATTGCAAATGCTTGTTTTCATTTCTAAACCATTGTGCATTTGCTGCAGTTGTCTGCCTCATAGTGTTCAATACCCATTTCTGTCTTTTTCTGGCCTCCTTCCTGATCAGTTCCTTTGCTACAGGGTGTTTTTGTTGCATTTCTGTTTCTCTTCTATTACTTCACCATGCAATTTTTGCACATTTATCTTTTTCTGTGCTGCTCTCTCTCTCTACCCCTTTTCACTATCTGATCGCTCCTCTTTTTCTTCATTTTTTCTTTTGGCCTGGCCAGGTATATGGCTGCTGATTTTTCAAGTGAAGCCAGTCCTTAATATGTACAACAAATAAGGGTCAAGGTCCTCGTCAGGAGGCCACTGCAGCTTGCACCACCTAGTTGCGCTGCCAGCGTTGCCGTTGTCTGTACCAACACAACTAGGGACTGCCAACTAATTCTACACTGGAAAATACATGAAAACGGTGTCCAAGTATGTGCAGTCGACCCTCTTTGAAAACTAGGCATGTTCTATGTTCATAGAGATTTGCTGGGACAGATGGTGAACAACTGGACCGGATCTGGCAACTCTGGGAAGCCTATCACTCTATTAGGGGTGGAGAGCTCTCATTCTATGCTCACAGGACTTGGGGAGGTTTCACCAGGGAATCCCAAAGGTTTGATGGGATGTATACAAGTCACATTCTCAGCCTCTGGCTGCTGTTCTCCCAGGCTGTACAGGTACTGACTTCTTTTTTGTGTGTGGGGAGGAGGGCGTCCTCCTGGGATTTGACCAGTAAGTGAGCAAGAGTGTTAGACTCTCACATTTTTAACAACCCGTTGGTTCTGTAGCGCATAGGGACTGAAATGCCATGTGCTCCAAAGTGCCACAGGATGACCCGCATCCATTAGGTCACCTGCACTGAGAACTTTCCCAGCAAAAGGCATGCACTTTTCCCCACTAAGATTAGAGATATCCCTATTTCAAACAGATTCCCTATTGTCCACTCAATCAGTTCTTTCCTTTAACTAAACAAGTTATGAGGGATGCTAAAGGCTAAGGAGAGTGATACGTTCTCTCTTTCAATATGAAAAACACCACACTCAAACACAAATAAGTGAAGTGCTCTCGGCATCCTTTAGTTGTACCAAAGACAGTGGACAGTTGTGGTGCAATCTACAACCGGCCTCCTACAGACATCATCAGGGAGTCCCTCAGGTGGTGACCAGTCTTTCCTCTAAGGATATAACAAGACTCATCTTCGTAGCAGAAAGGCTAACTTTCAGAGATCTTTGTGTCATTTAACAACACAATAAAAATACAGCGATGACATTAAAAAAAAGTTTCAGACCAGTTTGTAGTAAATTGCACAAGAATAAAATCAGATTAAAAATTTACAGATTATCACTGAAGTTCTCGTTTGAACCAGTGAAGAATTTTACCCAGTGGCGTAATGAAGCAAAATGATGCCTCTAAGCCCCCCGCAGAATGTATTGGGGGGTACCGGAGTCTCCCATACCTTACAGATATTCATCTGTCTTGGGCCCTCTTAAGGTTTGTGGCACCCCTGAAGAGTTGTACCCCCCTCCCGCGCCACAGCCGCGGCAGTGGCCTGTGTTAATCTCCTGATTTTACCGTCAGTCTTGGAATATCATGTGATGGAAAAATTACAACAGAGGAAAGGAAGAAACTGTAACTGATTGTAGCACAAGGTGACTTTGAATCCTGGATGAAGGTGACAGTAACCAAGTATACTTGAATCAAAATGTTATAGCCAAGAAAAGATGCTTACCCACCATAAAAGATCATTGACTAGGAGTTGAGCCTTCCTGCAGCGACATTTACAAAGTTCTTAGAGATTTTTCAGGACCAGTGGGGGCCACCCATGACATGTCGGGTGAGGTCTCAATATGGACAGCTAATGCTAAACTGTTTTTGTGGAGATCAGTTTCTTCATAGATTATTTATCCTGCTTGAAGAGGTCGTGTCTTTCTCAGAGAAGTGCTGCAGAAACATTGTATGTCCTCTTATAAGAAGCCACTTAAACAATTCAACAATGGGTTCGGCGTGGCAGCAAAATAATGGAGTGGTGTGCAATCTTTTGGCTACATTTACTCTGGGCTTTTTGACCTGCTGTCAACCTGCCTTATTTGTGTCATCTGTATTCTTCTTGACTTTTTATTCTAAGGTTCTTCGGGACACCTTGATGGCGGCTCTGCAGTCCAAGATGAAAATGTCAACCTTTGTAGTCACACAGACATAAAATCCCTAGTGTGAAGTGCTTCATTGGACTTGCAGCTGCCATTAGCTGATTCTACAAAGGCAAAAGTGGAGGATGCCGAAGTCGAACAGAATTATCTGTCCACAAGGAGGAGAACATTTGTGTAAATGGCCTGCACTGGACACCTGCTCCAGACCACAAGTGAAATGGTGGCTTTTGTGCAGAACATTTCTGGATAACTGGAGGTACTGGAGGTCGGAGACTGGGCCCCCTCCTCTTGCAGGGCCTTGACAAGCCTGATCTCCAGACAGGACCAGCTCTGTATGGCAGGTTGTGTATTGGCTGACACGCGGCACTGGGATAAGGAACTGCACTACCCGGCCTCCTTTGAAGTGGTGCTAGGCAGCCCTTTGGAATGCATATGATAGATGAAAGGGACTGCAATTGACATAGCTCTGTGAGGTATAGTCTGCTCCTGATTTCAGTCGTGTTACTGTTGTGTTGACTGGACCCTGTTCTTGGTTCTGCCTACCGGTTGAGAGTTTCTGCTCTCAAGAGGCCCAATTACTGGCTTTTTAATCAAGTAGCTCATGAGCAACTGGTAGCTCTCCAGCTACACCTAAGTAGGTCTAATACACAGCTGAGAGGTTTTTTAGCTATTCCAGAATTTCTAGGCGCACAACCAGGGTGGCCGCAAGGTAATGGTAACAATTAAGTAGTCAGTATAGGCAATGAGGCGAACGGTAATCCCTCACAACCGCTCAGGGATGGACCAGACTTGATCCACTCAAAAAAGAAACAACAAAGCCCCTGCACTATACAAAATCGATTAGTTTTCAGCAGTAATGGTATCAGTTGAAATGGGGGAAGTATTTAAGCACATCCAAATTTCAGGTTACACATCAAGAAAATACGAACAAGGTAGACATATATCAGTATAGAAAACGTTCTGTTCTTGGTGTAGTATTTCTGTTTATTTTTCCTTTACATGGGCCAACACGTGTTTCATCGCAGGGAACAGACTGCGAATCTTCAGGGCTGAATAGAAACATAGAAAGTACATTTACAAACATGTTCTATTCATGAACATATTATGATGGTGACTTCGTCGTGTAACCCAGGGTGGAATACAGCATGCCATTAAGTGACTTTGTGTCAATGTGGCTCGAGATCACTAATTCGGTGACATTAGTGAGCTTAAAAGTTTCATTCGATTCGATACAACCTACTGCAAAAAGGACACTGGCCGGAGGAGAAAAAAGGGGGTGACACAGTGAAGAAAGTGTTGTGTGTTTAAAAAGAAGACGGAATCCCAAGTGACTAATGCAGTGTATTAAAGAAACTCTGAAGAAACATGGTAATTATGATTTCAATTCTCTAGGCGACTGATGCTGCGCACATATTTAGAAATGTTTCTTTTAATTATTCTGGGGGGTATGGTTAAAAGGTAAGTAAACTCCTTTTTATAAGATCTTAGTCCAGTTCAAAGGTAAGTAAACTCCTTTTTATAAGATCTTAGTCCAGTTCGTATTATGAACGGATAATTCTAGTGGAATGAGGTAAAAAATACGAATTTAATTTTTTCGGATGTCTAAGAATTCCGTTCGTATTGTGCTGGATAAGTCGAGAGAAAAGGGTGCCGGTCAGTGAGTAGGCTCTGTTGTTTGTATGCATAGAGTGGGTAATGAAAAAAATATAAATATAAAAAAAGAGAAAGGACAAGGTGAGAAAAAATGAAATATGAAAAATGAAACAAGGGTTTTTTTTTTTAAAATAAGGGGATGCCTGGTATATGCCACACATGCTCGGGAAAGTTTATGACTGGAAAGGAATCGTCTGCCAGTATAATACAAGCAGGTGTCGTTTAAAACAAAATTTCGTGAAGATAAGACACACTCACCCTCACAGGTGATAGGCGAAAAAACATAGGTGAGAGCACCAGGTTGGGGTGTGACATGGAATCCTGTATCCGGAGTTCCAAATCATAAGTACTTCAAACTCTGCGAGACTTGATGAGTCTATATTATGGGTAATAGTATAGAAATAATATTATTTGGTTAATTTTTTGAAAAAATACACATTCAGATCGGGGAAGCGGTAAACGAAAGATGACCTACCTCGATTATTAATTAGTCAAGTATTAACCGGGAGAAGAAAACAGACAGGAATTGTTCCAAAATTGGGCGATAATGTTGATACCGAAGAAAAGGCGGGTACACCTGGATCGGTAAGAAGAAACGGAAAAGGTAGGTAGGAGGTATTCACTTAAGCCAAGACGAATAGCGTCTGGTATATACCGCTAACCGGCAATGGGGAGCTCGCTCACCTTGTTGGTATCGTTCTCCCTCTTGTGGTTCCCGGTGCCGTTTTTCAGAGACGGACACGTGACAGGAAGTCAGGCCGGAATAAGTACCGGTGATCCGCTTCCGAAATAAAAAAGGCTAGAACGTCGGTTAGTTTCTACTATTGATATTATTTGGCAGTAAAAAGAAGAAATACTCAGCACTAGGAGTATCGAGTAAACAGAGAGCTTACGTATAAGTTTTCTGTTCCTATGTTGATACCCGTTTTTATGTATCTATAGCGGGGAAATCACTTACAAACCTGTTACCGGTTTGGCAGAAATATTCGAAGGGTATTTAAAGGTAGTTTGATACGTGAGATTCATATGTATGACCGAGCGTGTGCAAAGATTATATATAAAAAGATAGCACATTTATATTTAAAAAGGGTTATAAGAGCTGTAATGGAATTATATAATTCCTCCTCTTAGTGTTATTAACTCATTATAATCCTGTACTGTGTATGTATAGACTGAGTGACCTTGGTCTGTGATTCTATTAACTCGTTATGAACACAAATGAAAAAACAATTGATAAAATGAGATATTAAGACATATTTTGTGAGAAACAATTATTGCATTTTCTCTGTTTGTATCAATACACTCAAATTTGTTGCTAGATTGATGTTAGGGGTTCGATGTAGCATTTTAAGTAAAAGGGCCAAACATAAAAGAAAACGGACAATTAACCAATGTTATTGTGGTCTAATTTCCTAGAAAAAATTGCAGTTCTGGGTCATAATTTAATCCGTGTTCGATACTTTGAAGACGCATAATCCAAGTAGCTTCTTTGCGTCTTAGTGCCAACTCTCGATTGCCTCCTCTCACATGTACAGGCACCGTTTCGATTCCAAAAAAAGATACTGAGAAATCTTCTGTGTTGGCTTGACATTTAGCTATATGTAGAGCAACTGGATATTTAGGATCTTGTTTTTGGATGGCCCTCATGTGTTCTGATATTCTTTCTTTCAATGTCCTTATTGTGCTTCCGACGTATTTCTTGCCACATCGGCATTCTATTATGTATACCACATATTTCGTGGTGCAGTTGATGTTTACTCTAATGTCATATATGTCTTCGTTTGGTCCCTTAAAGTGCTTGGTTTTATGTTTCGCCCATTTGCACATTTTGCAAAAGCCACATTTAAAAAACCCGTTACTGCGTTGTGTTAACCAGTTCGGGGTCATGTCAATGGTGGGACTGTAGGGCTGAGTCTATTCCTCAATGTTCTCCCTTTACGGAAAGTAATTTGAGGAGTAGTGGGTATTATATCTTTCAGTATTGAGTCATCTCTTAGCAGACCCCAGTGTTTGGTCATGCTGTTCCTAATTGATTGATGTAGTGCGTTGTATTCAGTGATCATTCTCACTGTGGAGTCTTTCGCCTTATTGAGATCCTTGGGTTTTAACGTGTCTATTCTTTTGATCTTGTAGAGTTTCTTTTTTGCTTCAGATAGGATGGTTTTCGGGTAGCCACGTTTTTCAAATCTCATTTCCATATCTTGTATTGTAGTGTTAAGATCTTTTTCATCACTACAGTTTCGTCTGGCACGGAGGAATTCTCCAAAAGGTATTGATCTGATCTGGTGGAAAGGATGAAAGCTATCTGCTCGTAGAATGGCATTACAGGAAGTAGGTTTTCTGTAAAGTTTGCTTAGTAACTTGTTATTCTTGACATAGAATTCAAGGTCCAGAAATTCTATGTGCGATTTGCTCGATTTCATGGTGAAGCTTAGTTCCCAGTTATTGTGATTAAGATGGTCAAAGAAACTTTGTAATAATTCATCTGTGCCAGTCCAAAGTAAAATGCAGTCATCTATATACCGACCCCAGAAGAGAATGGAGTCAGTATATGTACTACCTTGGGTACCCCAAATGTGGTCAGCTTCGAAAGCGCCCATAAAAAGGTTGGCGAAAGATGGGGAAAATTTAGAGCCCATGGCTACTCCTCGTTTTTGTTGATACCGCTGTTTGTGAAAGATGAAAAAGTTGTTGGACAAGATTAAGTTCATCATAGAAATTAACATTTGTGTGTGCGCCCAGAGATATGCTGGTCGATTTGACAGAACACGGGTTATTGCTTTTATACCTAATATCGGATTGATGCTGGTATAAAGTGCGACAACATCCATAGTAACTAAGGTAGTGTTCGGTTGCCATTCTAAGTCGCCCAACAAACTGAGTATATGTTTGGAATCTTGTATATGTGAAGGCAGATTTTTGACCAAAGGGTTCAGGAACACATCCACATATTCTGACAGTCTTTCAGTTGGTCCTCCAATTCCAGAGACAATGGGCCTGCCTGGTGGAAAAGGGAGATCTTTATGGATTTTTGGAAGGGTATCAACAGAAACGAGGAGTAGCCATGGGCTCTAAATTTTCCCCATCTTTCGCCAACCTTTTTATGGGCGCTTTCGAAGCTGACCACATTTGGGGTACCCAAGGTAGTACATATACTGACTCCATTCTCTTCTGGGGTCGGTATATAGATGACTGCATTTTACTTTGGACTGGCACAGATGAATTATTACAAAGTTTCTTTGACCATCTTAATCACAATAACTGGGAACTAAGCTTCACCATGAAATCGAGCAAATCGCACATAGAATTTCTGGACCTTGAATTCTATGTCAAGAATAACAAGTTACTAAGCAAACTTTACAGAAAACCTACTTCCTGTAATGCCATTCTACGAGCAGATAGCTTTCATCCTTTCCACCAGATCAGATCAATACCTTTTGGAGAATTCCTCCGTGCCAGACGAAACTGTAGTGATGAAAAAGATCTTAACACTACAATACAAGATATGGAAATGAGATTCGAAAAACGTGGCTACCCGAAAACCATCCTATCTGAAGCAAAAAAGAAACTCAACAAGATCAAAAGAATAGACACGTTGAAACCCAAGGATCTCAATAAGGCGAAAGACTCCACAGTGAGAATGATCACTGAATACAACGCACTACATCAATCAATTAGGAACAGCATGACCAAACACTGGGGTCTGCTAAGAGATGACTCAATACTGAAAGATATAATACCCACTACTCCTCAAATTACTTTCCGTAAAGGGAGAACATTGAGGAATAGACTCAGCCCTACAGTCCCACGCATTGACATGACCCCGAACTGGTTAACACAACGCAGTAACGGGTTTTTTAAATGTGGCTTTTGCACAATGTGCAAATGGGCGAAACATAAAACCAAGCACTTTAAGGGACCAAACGAAGACATATATGACATTAGAGTAAACATCAACTGCACCACGAAATATGTGGTATACATAATAGAATGCCGATGTGGCAAGAAATACGTCGGAAGCACAATAAGGACATTGAAAGAAAGAATATCAGAACACATGAGGGCCATCCCAAAACAAGATCCTAAATATCCAGTTGCTCTACATATAGCTAAATGTCAAGCCAACACAGAAGATTTCTCAGTATCTTTTTTTGGAATCGAAACGGTGCCTGTACATGTGAGAGAAGGCAATCGAGAGTTGGCACTAAGACGCAAAGAAGCTACTTGGATTATGCGTCTTCAAAGTATCGAACACGGATTAAATTATGACCCAGAACTGCAATTTTTTCTAGGAAATTAGACCACAATAACATTTGGTTAATTGTCCGTTTTCTTTTATGTTTGGCCCTTTTACTTAAAATGCTACATCGAACCCCTAACATCAATCTAGCAACAAATTTTTGTGTATTGATACAAACAGAGAAAATGCAATAATTGTTTCTCACAAAATATGTCTTAATATCTCATTTTATCAATTGTTTTTTCATTTGTGTTCATAACGAGTTAATAGAATCATAGACCAAGGTCACTCAGTCTATAAATACACAGTACAGGATTATAATGAGTTAATAACACTAAGAGGAGGAATTATATAATTCCTTTACAGCTCTTATAACCCTTTTTAAATATAAATGTGCTATCTTTTTATATATAATCTTTGCACACGCTCGGTCATACATATGAATCTCACGTATCAAACTACCTTTAAATACCCTTCGAATATTTCTGCCAAACCGGTTACGTGTTTGTAAGTGATTTCCCCGCTATAGATACATAAAAACGGGTATCAACATAGGAACAGAAAACTTATACGTAAGCTCTCTGTTTACTCGATACTCCTAGTGCTGAGTATTTCTTCTTTTTACTGCCAAATAATATCAATAGTAGAAACTAACGGACGTTCTAGCCTTTTTTATTTCGGAAGCGGATCACCGGTACTTATTCCGGCCTGACTTCCTGTCACGTGTCCGTCTCTGAAAAACGGCGCCGGGAACCACAAGAGGGAGAACGATACCAACAAGAGGCAGCAGACCCGGAAGCTGAGATCGGTCCTGGACCAGGGTTCAATTCCCCGCCTCGGCGGGTCTTGGGCTAAAAATTCCACGGACTCGATAATTCTCACCCCGGTGCCTCCTCGACTCACGGGTTCACACTCTGCGACTCTGGGCAATAGCTTGCTTAATCTCCACAACGGCCCTTCCCGCGGCGGGATGCCTGACTTTCACCTTGTGGATACCCTGCTATCTCACAGGGGAATACCAGGAAGGGTTCCCTAAGCAAGCGCCGGGAAACCCACTGCGGGTAGCTGTGCGCTATAAAGGCTGAACTACATTTACATTTACAAGGTAAGCGAGCTCCCCATTGCCGGTTAGAGGTATATACCAGACGCTATTCGTCTTGGCTTAAGTGAATACCTCCTACCTACCTTTTCCGTTTCTTCTTACCGATCCAGGTGTACCCGCCTTTTCTTCGGTATCAACATTATCGCCCAATTTTGGAACAATTCCTGTTTGTTTTCTCCTCCCGGTTAATACTTGACTAATTAATAATCGAGGTAGGTCAACTTTCGTTTACCGCTTCCCCG
Source organism: Lissotriton helveticus (assembly GCF_964261635.1). Lineage (NCBI taxonomy): Eukaryota > Metazoa > Chordata > Amphibia > Caudata > Salamandridae > Lissotriton > Lissotriton helveticus. The sequence goes on from NC_136063.1 coordinate 1,538,571,257, forward strand.
ATCTGAATGTGCATTTTTTCAAAAAATTAACCAAATAATATTATTTCTATACTATTACCCATAATATAGACTCATCAAGTCTCGCAGAGTTTGAAGTACTTATGGTTAGGAACTCCGGATACAGGATTCCATGTCACACCCCAACCTGGTGCTCTCACCTATGTTTTTTCGCCTATCACCTGTGAGGGTGAGTGTGTCTTATCTTCACGAAATTTTGTTTTAAACGACACCTGCTTGTATTATACTGGCAGACGATTCCTTTCCAGTCATAAACTTTCCCGAGCATGTGTGGCATATACCAGGCATCCCCTTATTTAAAAAAAAAAAACCCTTGTTTCATGTTTCGTTTTTCATATTTCATTTTTTCTCACCTTGTCCTTTCTCTTTTTTTATAATTATATTTTTTTCATTACCCACTCTATGCATACAAACAACAGAGCCTACTCACTGACCGGCACCCTTTTCTCTCGACTTATCCAGCACTATATGAACGGAATTCTTAGACACCCGAAAAAATTAAATTCGTATTTTTTACCTCATTCCACTAGAATTATCCGTTCATAATACGAACTGGACTAAGATCTTATAAAAAGGAGTTTACTTACCTTTTAACTGGACTAAGATCTTATAAAAAGGAGTTTACTTACCTTTTAACCATACCCCCCAGAATAATTAAAAGAAACATTTCTAAATATGTGCGCAGCATCAGACGCCTAGAGAATTGAAATCATAATTACCATGTTTCTTCAGAGTTTCTTTAATACACTGCATTAGTCACTTGGGATTCCGTCTTCTTTTTAAACACACAACACTTTCTTCACTGTGTCACCCCCTTTTTTCTCCTCCGGCCAGTGTCCTTTTTGCAGTAGGTTGTATCGAATCGAATGAAACTTTTAAGCTCACTAATGTCACCGAATTAGTGATCTCGAGCCACATTGACACAAAGTCACTTAATGGCATGCTGTATTCCACCCTGGGTTACACGACGAAGTCACCATCATAATATGTTCATGAATAGAACATGTTTGTAAATGTACTTTCTATGTTTCTATTCAGCCCTGAAGATTCGCAGTCTGTTCCCTGCGATGAAACACGTGTTGGCCCATGTAAAGGAACAATAAACAGAAATACTACACCAAGAACAGAACGTTTTCTATACTGATATATGTCTACCTTGTTCGTATTTTCTTGATGTGTAACCTGAAATTTGGATGTGCTTAAATACTTCCACCATTTCAACTGATACGATTACTGCTGAAAACTAATCGATTTTGTATAGTGCAGGGGCTTTGTTGTTTCTTTTTTGAGTGGATCAAGTCTGGTCCATCCCTGAGCGGTTGTGAGGGATTACCGTTCGCCTCATTGCCTATACTGACTACTTAATTGTTACCATTACCTTGCGGCCACCCTGGTTGTGCGCCTAGAAATTCTGGAATAGCTAAAAAACCTCTCAGCTGTGTATTATACTTATTGATTTCCAGAGAGGGCTGCCCCCCGCCAAGACTCCTGATTCCTATTTGCATTTTATCCTTGAGCACACCATTCTATATATCTCTACTTCAACATGAACAGAGACAAAATAGCTGCGGACCTCTTCGAGAACCTAGCCAAAGGCATGCCTACGCATACTGCCACGGCCATTTCTGGCCCCCCTCGTACTGAGGGCTTAAAAGACAAATTTAAAAAACTTGAAAGACTAAAGAAACAAGAGAACTCACGATGGTGGGATGCCACCACGCTAAAACAATACATGCGCTTAAAACAAATACCCAGAGGTTTACGCTCTCAAATCTTTCCTACCTACGACAATCTTGATATAGATCTTTTTAAAAAATGGGAGGATTCTGTGACCAACAATTCTTTTGTTCTTATGGACATCTTAATAGAAAGCGCAGATCGCAAATCCATCAAATTACTGGGGGAAATTGCGATCCTAGAAAAAGAAATGAAAGACCTTAATTTACCAGAACCAACGGTGAAAAACTATCCCATATTAGATGAGGTATTATTTAAACATCACGAAGAAATTAAAGATAGGAAAGCCAGACAAATAAAGAGAGATGATGGAGACTACCGCAATGGTAGAATCTTCACTTATGACCGTAAATACGATGCAATGATCCGACCAATTGACCCCAAGAAATCCGGAGGCAACACATCTGCCCCTAGCTCCGTTTCATCCAGTAATACATCCCTTAACACTGTGGGCACAAGCGAACCAGAACTAGAAATGGGGGACATCCAAGATGCCAATAGTACTCCTTTTTTAGTGGAAATGGAGCGCATTCGCAAAGGGAACAGGGTTCAACCCCAAAGAGGAGTACAAAATCAAAGACCCACAGAGGGAGCAGGGGTGGCCAACGAAGACTATCGCAAAAAATTAAGATCAGGAACAACAAAGAAATAGCAGACGAGAACAAAGAGGTTCAAGTTATAAACCTTTCCTCTTTCCCACTAACTCCTGATATGACCAATCTCCTTTCTAAAGGCCTTAACTTTAATCCATACTCTACAGGGGACATCTGTCAGACTAAAATAGATCTCTTTAAATTTGTCCGCAGTTTGAAACTAAAAAAATACTTTGCAGGAAAAACACCTAGCAATAAAAATGTGAAAAATATTCCTGATGTTTTGGTTGATGATGTACATACAATAAAAGACATACAAGCAATTCATTTACTGTTGTCCATTACTGAACGGGAAGATAGCCCTATGGAGATGGGGCAACTTCTGGAAGAACTCAATATAGATACAGATCTTGGTGTTGTAAGTGGTCTCAAGGGCAAATCTGCATGGACTCCAACATTACCAGGTGGTAATAGTATTGACAATTTTCACAGACGGGTCCTTGAAGACCTCAACAAAATTAACACCAAAAAATTAAATGAAACTTTCACTTTTAAAGACAATCTAACTAAAGGAGAGCGTTATGCCCTTACCACACTTACCCAGATTCCCACCATTATTATACGTGAGGCAGACAAGGGAGGTAATATTGTGGTTATGAACACAGATGATTACAACAACGAAATACTTAATCAATTAGCAGACCAATCTTGCTATAAACCAATTGCAAACAACCCTATGGGTCCATTGACAATTACCATCAATGACCATCTACGCAAATGGAAAGAAGATGGTCTCCTGAACGATGACGAGTACTTGTATCTTAAAGTACTCAAACCAACATACCCATGGCTTTACACCCTTCCAAAAATCCATAAAGATCTCCCTTTTCCACCAGGCAGGCCCATTGTCTCTGGAATTGGAGGACCAACTGAAAGACTGGCAGAATATGTGGATGTGTTCCTGAACCCTTTGGTCAAAAATCTGCCTTCACATATACAAGATTCCAAACATATACTCAGTTTGTTGGGCGACTTAGAATGGCAACCGAACACTACCTTAGTTACTATGGATGTTGTCGCACTTTATACCAGCATCAATCCGATATTAGGTATAAAAGCAATAACCCGTGTTCTGTCAAATCGACCAGCATATCTCTGGGCGCACACACAAATGTTAATTTCTATGATGAACTTAATCTTGTCCAACAACTTTTTCATCTTTCACAAACAGTGGTATCAACAAAAACGAGGAGTAGCCATGGGCTCTAAATTTTCCCCATCTTTCGCCAACCATTTATGGGCGCTTTCGAAGCTGACCACATTTGGGGTACCCAAGGTAGTACATATACTGACTCCATTCTCTTCTGGGGTCGGTATATAGATGACTGCATTTTACTTTGGACTGGCACAGATGAATTATTACAAAGTTTCTTTGACCATCTTAATCACAATAACTGGGAACTAAGCTTCACCATGAAATCGAGCAAATCGCACATAGAATTTCTGGACCTTGAATTCTATGTCAAGAATAACAAGTTACTAAGCAAACTTTACAGAAAACCTACTTCCTGTAATGCCATTCTACGAGCAGATAGCTTTCATCCTTTCCACCAGATCAGATCAATACCTTTTGGAGAATTCCTCCGTGCCAGACGAAACTGTAGTGATGAAAAAGATCTTAACACTACAATACAAGATATGGAAATGAGATTCGAAAAACGTGGCTACCCGAAAACCATCCTATCTGAAGCAAAAAAGAAACTCAACAAGATCAAAAGAATAGACACGTTGAAACCCAAGGATCTCAATAAGGCGAAAGACTCCACAGTGAGAATGATCACTGAATACAACGCACTACATCAATCAATTAGGAACAGCATGACCAAACACTGGAGTCTGCTAAGAGATGACTCAATACTGAAAGATATAATACCCACTACTCCTCAAATTACTTTCCGTAAAGGGAGAACATTGAAGAATAGACTCAGCCCTACAGTCCCACGCATTGACATGACCCCGAACAAGTTAACACAACGCAGTAACGGGTTTTTTAAATGCGGCTTTTGCATAATGTGCAAATGGGCGAAACATAAAACCAAGCACTTTAAGGGACCAAATGAAGACATATATGACATTAGAGTAAACATCAACTGCACCACGAAATATGTGGTATACATAATAGAATGCCGATGTGGCAAGAAATACGTCGGAAGCACAATAAGGACATTGAAAGAAAGAATATCAGAACACATGAGGGCCATCCAAAAACAAGATCCTAAATATCCAGTTGCTCTACATATAGCTAAATGTCAAGCCAACACAGAAGATTTCTCAGTATCTTTTTTTGGAATCGAAACGGTGCCTGTACATGTGAGAGTTGGCACTAAGACGCAAAGAAGCTACTTGGATTATGCGTCTTCAAAGTATCGAACACGGATTAAATTATGACCCAGAACTGCAATTTTTTCTAGGAAATTAGACCACAATAACATTTGGTTAATTGTCCGTTTTCTTTTATGTTTGGCCCTTTTACTTAAAATGCTACATCGAACCCCTAACATCAATCTAGCAACAAATTTGAGTGTATTGATACAAACAGAGAAAATGCAATAATTGTTTCTCACAAAATATGTCTTAATATCTCATTTTATCAATTGTTTTTTCATTTGTGTTCATAACGAGTTAATAGAATCATAGACCAAGGTCACTCAGTCTATAAATACACAGTACAGGATTATAATGAGTTAATAACACTAAGAGGAGGAATTATATAATTCCATTACAGCTCTTATAACCCTTTTTAAATATAAATGTGCTATCTTTTTATATATAATCTTTGCACACGCTCGGTCATACATATGAATCTCACGTATCAAACTACCTTTAAATACCCTTCGAATATTTCTGCCAAACCGGTTACGTGTTTGTAAGTGATTTCCCCGCTATAGATACATAAAAACGGGTATCAACATAGGAACAGAAAACTTATACGTAAGCTCTCTGTTTACTCGATACTCCTAGTGCTGAGTATTTCTTCTTTTTACTGCCAAATAATATCAATAGTAGAAACTAACGGACGTTCTAGCCTTTTTTATTTCGGAAGCGGATCACCGGTACTTATTCCGGCCTGACTTCCTGTCACGTGTCCGTCTCTGAAAAACGGCGCCGGGAACCACAAGAGGGAGAACGATACCAACAAGGTAAGCGAGCTCCCCATTGCCGGTTAGAGGTATATACCAGACGCTATTCGTCTTGGCTTAAGTGAATACCTCCTACCTACCTTTTCCGTTTCTTCTTACCGATCCAGGTGTACCCGCCTTTTCTTCGGTATCAACATTATCGCCCAATTTTGGAACAATTCCTGTTTGTTTTCTCCTCCCGGTTAATACTTGACTAATTAATAATCGAGGTAGGTCAACTTTCGTTTACCGCTTCCCCGATCTGAATGTGTATTTTTTCAAAAAATTAACCAAATAATATTATTTCGATACTATTACCCATAATATAGACTCATCAAGTCTCGCAGAGTTTGAAGTACTTATGATTTGGAACTCCGGATACAGGATTCCATGTCACACCCCAACCTGGTGCTCTCACCTATGTTTTTTCGCCTATCACCTGTGAGGGTGAGTGTGTCTTATCTTCACGAAATTTTGTTTTAAGCGACACCTGCTTGTATTATACTGGCAGACGATTCCTTTCCAGTCATAAACTTTCCAGAGCATGTGTGGCATATACCAGGCATCCCCTTATTTTAAAAAAAAAAACCCTTGTTTCATGTTTCATTTTTCATATTTCATTTTTTCTCACCTTGTCCTTTCTCTTTTTTATAATTATATTTTTTTCATTACCCACTCTATGCATACAAACAACAGAGCCTACTCACTGACCGGCACCCTTTTCTCTCGACTTATCCAGCACAATATGAACGGAATTCTTAGACACCCGAAAAAATTAAATTCGTATTTTTTACCTCATTCCACTAGAATTATCCGTTCATAATACAAACTGGACTAAGATCTTATAAAAAGGAGTTTACTTACCTTTTAACTGGACTAAGATCTTATAAAAAAGGAGTTTACTTACCTTTTAACCATACCCCCCAGAATAATTAAAAGAAACATTTCTAAATATGTGCGCAGCATCAGACGCCTAGAGAATTGAAATCATAATTACCATGTTTCTTCAGAGTTTCTTTAATACACTGCATTAGTCACTTGGGATTCCGTCTTCTTTTTAAACACACAACCCCTTCTTCACTGTGTCACCCCCTTTTTTCTCCTCCGGCCAGTGTCCTTTTTGCAGTAGGTTGTATCGAATCGAATGAAACCTTTAAGCTCACTAATGTCACCGAATTAGTGATCTCGAGCCACATTGACACAAAGTCACTTAATGGCATGCTGTATTCCACCCTGGGTTACACGACGAAGTCACCATCATAATATGTTCATGAATAGAACATGTTTGTAAATTTACTTTCTATGTTTCTATTCAGCCCTGAAGATTCGCAGTCTGTTCCCTGCGATGAAACACGTGTTGGCCCATGTAAAGGAACAATAAACAGAAATACTACACCAAGAACAGAACGTTTTCTATACTGATATATGTCTACCTTGTTCGTATTTTCTTGATGTGTAACCTGAAATTTGGATGTGCTTAAATACTTCACACCTAAGTAGGTCTCCTGTGTGCAGCCTAGTTTACTAAATTAGAAGCTTTAGTTGTGTTGAGTAAATATATGTATATTAAAACTGAAAAGTGTGCATTTGATACTAAAATGTAAGTCTTTTCAGAACTCATAAGCAGATGGTTGGAGAAGAATCGTTGAATTTCCAAAATATATTTAAAGCTGATTGCTGAGTGATAAATCATGTAGCACTGGGGAGACATATTACTAATATTAATAACTTGGTTCCAGAGGCATAGCAGCTTTGGCTGTTATGTATAACCCAGGTAGAGGCATTCCACCTGACCAATCCTTTTTTATATTACTGCTTGCAACCATGCCTGAAGATCACGTCCCTCAATCTTGAATATGGTGGCCATTAAGGTAATCTTGTCTGATATGGTCACTATTATTACACTCATATTGGCAGCTCAGGATAGTTTTCACTGAACACAAACTGTTCTTATTACAGAAAAGATTGTAAACCCCTGCACAAGATACATTTTACAGAGGCTGCAATCTGTAAGAAGCTTAAGATACCCTGAAAGGTTGCAGTCTGCTAAGGTGGAACTCAGCTTAAGCGGTAGACACTTTCTGTGGGAATAATTACCACAGTGTTGTGCCTTCTGAATTGGATTTGTATTGAGGCACTTGTACTGGAGCACCAGTAGGGAAGACTTTATTTGGGGATTCCCCTGAGTGCAGAACATTTGAGTTACAGATCGCTTAAGGAAAAGATGCCAGAACAGCTCAAGCATGTAAAATTGCTCAGTTTAAAATGGCTCCCAAGAACAGAATGCTGGAAACAGGCCAAACTACATCGCACAGAGCACTGATCTGAGCGAAGCCTTCTGCTGCGGTCAAGCTGAAGGCCAGTTCTGAGTCCCAACCAGTATTTGTGTTGATTACCTTAATCAGTCTCTATCTATGGAAAGTAGCCAAGAGAATGAAGGCAACTTAGGGCGTAGCTGAGGCCATTATGAAACATTGTGACTGACATGTGCATTACTATAACTAAGGTACAGTAAGCGACAACCAGGTCACAGAAGACAATGGTTGAAGATGCAGATGAGAGATCCTACTCTAATAAACTCTAACTCCTGGCATTTTCAGACTGAGCCACGGGCCCACCAGTTGATGTTTTTCTTGAAAAAAGGATCCTTGTACATCTGCAACCTACTGTTCTCAATTGAACGGGTGCATGGAGTACTTGTGACAACTCTGAAGCTAAGTGCTCAGCAGTATTGCCCATCTTGTAAATTATACAAATGTCATACCATTAAGAGCTGGTAAAAGGTCTAGATCTTAGCATAAGGGCATAGCTATCCAGCTATTCAGATTACTCTGAGGCGGTGCAGGGACATAAAAATCCCTACAATGCAGTGACATGCATATGTCAAGACAATAATTTATGTTTCCTGCAAAACAAAAAGTAATGAAGGATGGTGAATTAAACTTATTTGCCTCACCAGAGATGGCAGGCATTTGGCTGGATGGATGGGAGAAAGTGATGCGAACCTCTGGGACTGTGGGAGTGCAGAATGGTGGACTGCAGGTCGGGGGCAACTTCTTCAAGCCTGATCTCCAGGCAGGACCAGACTGAGGTGGTGGATGACATTGGATTGTCTGCAGAGAACTGGGTGGAGGTGGCAGAGGCTGAGATCTTGGGAGGAGAAACCTGATCTTGCAGAGACTGATGCTTCCCCATTTTGGGGACATGTACAGATAAACTATTGTGACACAATGGCATATGCAAATAACTGCTACCTATCAAGGAGAGTCTTATAGGAGTGGTAAATCATCACCGCATAATAGTCACCTTCCACTCTGCTTGACATTGCACCAACAAGGCCTTCGGTTCCACTTGAAAACAGGACACTTGATTGCTGTGTCCAGTCATTTTTTGTTGTTATGCAGTTGCTCTATTTTCTTTTTTGATGGCGTTATGTGTTGGAAGTCTGGGACTGGATTATGTTGGGAGTCCGGGTAGAATTCTGGTTTTTGTGGATGCGGAGTCTTTCATTGTACGCAAGACTGTCTCTTTTGTCAGGGCATCTATGTCTGGAGGGAGAAATCATTATTCTATTCTATTCTTAGGTATTTTGCAGGCGATGTGATGGTACTGGCTTGGGTATAGATTCTGAGGAAGCATACGTACGCGGAAAAGAGTGTGGCTTAAACAGCGACCGCAGTTGAAATTACCAATCTGAAGCTTTCACTATCACTATTCTTTTGCACAGAGCATCAGAGGACTTGATAATTGTATCAAAAGACACAGGGAATTATTGTTTCTTAAGCACTAGACCGTGAAATGGCATTGTTGTAACCCATGCAATAAAGCAGCATAACAAGATTGGGTAATAGTGGGGATGCCTGTACTCATCATCTTACTCCTTGTATTCTACTTGAGTCGAGGGGCTTGGTATTAATTGTGGAATCCCGTTTGAAGTATTGGCGATGTCGCAGGATCTGTAGAGTATATAAGGGATGGTGTAGGAGGCTTAGTGAATGTTACGCCACAAACATTATAGACATGTCTTACTTACTGGAGTCATTGAAGTTAGTGTCAGTATTGCTGGGCAAGCCAATGATTTTGGCATTAGACGGAACTGTGTAATGTCTGGTTTGAAAGACAGGTCAAGTCCATAGATGGGTTCTGTACAAAGGCAAATGGTACATATCTTGGACCTTGTACAGGAGCTCAGCATAGCTCATGCCTGGGGAGAACAGCACCCTGATGATATGGACTTAGTTTTTTTACTCTCCGCCTTATGGATATTGGAACAAACTGGATTACTTATTTGTGAGTAGGGATACTTCTAACTTGTGCACTGATCTGGAATATTTTGGAAATAATACTATCCTTCAATGTAGGAAAAGACATCGTTTGAGACACACCCACACACCTCCGATTTTGCCTTGTCTGCTTTGCTGGGTCTACCACTCTGGAAACCTGCCCCTTTTAAGCTGGAGTAACGTACCTCTGCTCCTCCTTCACCATGGCTAAACTGACTTAACCCTGAATGCCACGTTTACCTTTCCTGTAATGCAATGGTATATGATGCAGAAATAAACCTGTGGCATGGAAAGTTAAATGTCATTTGTGGATTACAGCAACTATTCACTAGTGCAGCAAGGAAATAATGGCTTCTGACCTACCTTTGTGGAGTGGCTGCTGCAGTGTAAAAGCTGCAGTGCAACCATTTAACCCCTTCGCTGGGGGTATTATTTACCTGCTGTGCTGTGGGGGGAGGGGGGCGCGCACAGCGCCCGCATGCTCATCAATCAATCAATCAATCAATCATGGACATTTGTATAGCGCGCAACTCACCCGGTAGGGTCTCAAGGCGCTGGGGGGGAGGGGTCCGCTACTGCTCGAAGAGCCAGGTCTTGAGGAGCTTCCTGAAGGAAAGGTGATCTTGGGTCAGTCGAAGGTGGATGGGGAGGGAGTTCCATGTCTTGGCTGCCAGGTAGGAGAAGGATCTTCCCCCGGCGGTGGCTTTGCGGATGCTTGGTACGGCGGCGAGGGCGAGGCTGGTCGATCGTAGCTGGCGGGTGGGCGCGTAGAAGGTCAGGCGGTTGTTGAGGTACTTGGGGCCCAGGTTGTGGAGGGCCTTGTGTGCGTGGGTAAGGAGCCTGACAGTGATCCTCTTGCTGACGGGGAGCCAGTGCAGGTCTCTTAGGTGGCCGGAGATGTGGCTGTGTCGGGGGACGTCCATGACGAGTCGTGCGGAGGCATTCTGGATGCGCTGGAGTCTTTTCTGAAGTTTGGCTGTGGTTCCGGCGTAGAGGGTGTTTCCGTAGTCCAGTCGGCTGGTGACGAGTGCCTGGGTGACCGTCTTCCTGGTTTCCGTGGGGATCCATTGGAAGATCTTACGGAGCATGCGCAGGGTGTTGAAGCATGATGATGAGACGGCGTTGATTTGTCTGGTCATCGAGAGGGAGGAGTCCAGGATGAAGCTCAGGTTGCGTGCGTGGTCCATTGGCTTGGGAGTGGTGCCCAGGGCAGGGGGCCACCAGGAGTCGTCCCAGGCGGAGGGTGATGATCCCAGGATGAGGACTTCCGTCTTGTCTGATTGTCCGGTCGCCACTCAAATTTCAGCTCCTTCCTCACCCCCCCATTCTTAACGTGGACTACCTGGTGGCCCGTTCCCTCAATTTTCCTTCCCCCCTGACCGTGGTTCTTGTCTATCGCCCCCCACAATCGATGCCTTCCTTTGTAGCCTCCATCCAGGAGTTGCTGGCCACCCTCGTGGTCAACAACTCCTCTGTGCTCCTTCTTGGTGATTTTAATTTCTGGCCAGGAGACCCTAAGGAAGATTCTTCTTCTAAAGACTTCTCTGCCACTCTTCAATGTCTGAATCTTACCTCTTACGTCACAACCCCGACCCACGTGCACGGCCATATACTTGACCAAATCTGGTCGTCTTGTCCCCTTGCTTTACCTCCCTCCATCTCTCCCTGTGTTTGGTCGGATCACTCTATTATTTCCTTTTCTGTTCACTTAGGTGTGGCTGATAAACCCTCTCCCCCTAAAAGCCTTCTAGCCCGCAATTGGAACCATACCGACCTTGATTCCCTCTCACTATCTTTGGTTTCTTCCGCTCCTGATCTTACCTGTCTCCCCCTTGATTCCCAGGCCAAAGCCTTAAGTACATGGCTTGCTGCTTCGTGTGACCGTGTGGCCCCGCTCAAAAAGATCAAAGCGGTTCGTCCATACGATGCGCACAAATGGTTCTCTACTGAGCTCAAAGCACTAAAACTTGATCTTAGGCGGGCGGAACGCCTTTGGAGACGTCAGTACTCCCCCCCTCTACGAGCTCAGTACAGGCAACTCCTTACTAACTATAAAAAAGCAGTTCTTAATGCCAAAACGTCTTATTTCACGGAGAGAGTATCGCTCTCCGTGAATAAACCCCGCGAAATCTTCTCTTTGGTTCGCAATCTTGCCACTTCTGATCGTTCCTCCCCTGGCTTGGTTCCTTCCCAACCCCTCTGTCTCTCACTCAATAACTTTTTTATTGACAAGATTGCGAAAATTAAAGCTAACATTCCCTCTGTGCCTCTGCCTATCCTCACTAGCCCTGCAACTCCCCCTTCTTCTTCCCTTGACATTTTTCCCCCTATCTCCCCTGATTTGTTTCACAACTATCTGTCTAAAGTCAAATCTGGTCCTCCCTTGGACGGTGTTCCCGCGCGTATCCTCAAAATCCTCTTCACTAACTGTCCTGGTCCTCCCCTCTCTCTCCTCAACTCCTCACTGGCCTCTGGCACTGTTCCCTCTTCCTTTAAATCTGCTGTTGTGCTCCCCATTCTAAAAAAAACCTGGTCTAGATCCTTCCCTCCTTGCTAATTTCCGTCCTATCTCCCTCCTCCCCTACTTGGGTAAAATCTTAGAGACCCACGTTACCTCCTGCCTTTCCTCATACATCGAGGACAATGGTCTCTTAGCTTCCCACCAGGCGGGCTTCCGCCCTGGCCATTCTACAGAAGCGGTGGTTCTAGCGGTCTTGGATGAACTCAAGGGCAAGGCTGATGTTAACCTTCCCCAAGCCCTGGTGCTTCTCGACTTGTCCGCAGCGTTTGACACGGTCGACCACTCCATTCTGCTCGGCCGTGTCTGCGCAGCGGGCATTCGGGGCGTGGCCTTTTCCTGGCTTTCATCCTTTCTTCAGGATAGGCATCAGGCTGTTCATCTCTCCGGTTTCTCTGCCCCCTTCTGTCCAGTCACCTGTGGTGTCCCTCAAGGCTCCTCTCTTTCCCCTCTCCTCTTTAATCTGTACATCTGTCCCCTTGTTTCCTCTCTTCTCAAGCTGGGGGTCTCTGTATATAATTACGCAGATGACCTCCAGCTTGTCTTTGATCTGTCTGCCTCTCCTGATTCTATTCCCAAGTTCAGTTCCACCCTTATCTTTATCTCTGAGTGGATGAGCGCTAACCATCTTAAGCTCAACCCCGATAAGACGGAACTTGTCCTCACGGGTGGCCCTTCTAACCCTTGGTCCCCTGCACATTGGCCCCCTTCTTTCGGTCCCCCCCCCACGCCCTCTTCCTCTGTTCGTACCCTTGGCATCAAAGTCAGCTCTGACTTAACCATGCACAGCCAGATCAGCTCTGTTGTGTCTTCATGTTTCCTTTCCCTCCGTCTCATTCGGAAAATATCTCGATTCTTTACCATCGACGCGCTTAAAACCATAGTCTTGGCTTTAGTCATCTCCCGCCTCGACTACGGCAATGGCCTGTACGTGGGCATTCCTTCCCACGAGTCTCGACGCTTACAGGCCATTCAAAACCAGGCTGCCCGTCTCATTCTCTCCCTCCCCAAATCCTCTCACATTACCCCGGCTTTGAAATCCCTTCACTGGCTCCCTATCCGCTTTAGATCCCTTTTCAAACTTGCTTGCTTTGCCTTTCGTGCCCATTCTCGCTCTGCCCCTGCTTACATCACTTCCCTCATTTTTTCCTATGTCCCCAGTCGCACCCTCCGCTCTTCTTCTCTCTCCCTTCTTCACACTCCCCGCTTCCGTAAATCCAGATCTGGGGGCACTCGTCTCTCTGTCTTGGCTCCCCAGTTCTGGAATAGTCTCCCACTTCATCTTCGCTCTATTCCTATTTTTAGCCACTTTCGGAAAGCCTTAAAAACTTTTCTCTTTTCTTTGGCTTTTCCTCCTTAGGTTCCCCTGTGTTCCCCTCTGTGAGTTCTGATCCAGGTCCCCCAGCGCCAGGAAGCCGCTTGGCAGCAGTGCGCTTTATTAAATATTGTTTTCTTTCATTCATTCTGAGTTCAGTTTCAGGCGGCTGTTCTTCATCCACTCGGCGACGTCTTTCATCCCTTCGTGCAGGCTAGTTCTGGCGGTGGCGGGGTGGTTGGTGAGGGAGAGGATCAGCTGGGTGTCATCGGCGTAGGAGATGATGTTGAGGTTGTGTTTGTGTGCGATGGCTGCGAGAGGGCTCATGTAGACGTTGAAGAGGGTTGGGCTGAGTGATGATCCTTGTGGTACGCCGCAGATGACTTCGGTGGCCTCGGGGGAGGCGGACTCTCTGGGTTCTTCCGGCGAGGAACGAGATGATCCACTCCAGTGCCTTCTCTTGGACTCCGATGTTGCTGAGGCGCTGCACTAGGGTGCGGTGGCAGACAGTGTCGAATGCTGCAGAGAGGTCCAGGAGGATGAGGGCCGCTGTTTCCCCGTTGTCGAGCAGGGATCTGATGTCGTCGGTGGCTGCGATGAGGGCGGTCTCAGTGCTGTGGTTGGCTCGGAAGCCGGACTGCGAAGGGTCGAGGGATCCGTTCGTCTCGAGGGAGGCGGCGTGCTGTCTGTTGATGGTCTTCTCGATGACTTTGGCAGGAAAAGGGAGGAGCGAGATGGGGCGGTAGTTCTTGAGGTCGGTGGGGTCTGCAGTTGGTTTCTTGAGGAGGGCGCTGAGCTCGGCGTGCTTCCAGCTCTCCGGGAAGGTGGCGGTGTTGAAGGAGATGTTGATGATGTCCCGGAGATGGGGTGCGATGATGGAGTCGGCCTAGTTGAAGACGTGGTGGGGGCAGGGGTCGGTCATGAGGAACGGCGCTCCTGTGCTCATGACGAGCTGAGCTCGTCACAGGTGCATTGGCTCCCGTGGAACGTTCAGCACAGGAGGGGAATTCTCCCTGCACCTGAGCGTTCCACGGGCCACGACGAGCTGACCTCGTCATGAGCACCGGAGCACTGTGGCTCATGACGAGCTCAGCTCGTCATGAGCATGGGAGGGGTTAAAACAACCATTTTTGATGGGCAAAAACATTCTTTTTGAATATTAATAAGTCACCCATATGTATGTCTTGTAGCCCATCGAGTAGGGTGCAGGGTATTTAAAAACAGGACATGGAATTCATATTACTATGTCCCTAAAGCGACAAGGCACAAAAAACAATTTTCACTGTGGCAGGTTTAGTGGTCTTTTCAGCAATACCAGAGAACAGATTAAAATATTAATACATTTTAATGGGGAAGGGACCAGTGAGGAAAAAAATGAAACCACTATTTCTAATAGTTACAAACAATGAAATTCAATGGTGAAGTTAGATTTCTAATAAATATCAAGGAAAAGTAACTTTAAGAAAGGTACCCTTTACCTGGCTGAACGATCAGGAGGTTTATTAACATAGGCACCTGCCAACTCCTAGCCTGTGCTCAAGCTCAGGAATAGGTTTTAAAGAGGTGTGACTTGTCCCCCTCAGTAGCAAACAATAGGCTGACATGAAGGGGCAGAAATGATTCCTCTGGGCTCAGCAGAATATGAACGGTGGGAGATTTGGGCATCGTTTGACACCACAGTATCAAGTCCTGCATGACAGATCTGTTGAGCTTCATGTCACTGTTTGGTGCAATTGAAAGGGGGAGAACAGGATACTAAGACAAATCTTGTGTATCCCCTGCCTGGTTGCTGAATGGCCCCGCTTTTGTCTTGCCAGTCTTCTGTCTTTGGGATTGCTGTGGGTATGGTGCCTGCTTCAAACTAATTTGTAGTGTTTGATGTGGGAGGACATTGGTAACTTCCCAATGACACCCCCACATACACCCCCAGCCCAAACAGACCAAGTTTAATATGGCTGAAGCTTTTCGCCATCTGGAAAATACCATGGCATATGGCACTTTGGCCCTGCTTGCAGTAAGACAGAGACTACTGAAGAAGTGGGTAGGGTTCCCCAGGGGAAGTTTAACCCCATTGGTTAGTGATTGCCCAGGAATAACATCCACCCACTAATTGGTTCCCAGCATAAAGATGACAACCCAAGGTACCATCCTCAGAACACTTTCTGGCTCTGTGAAAGATCAGAAGCGGTCTAGACCTGCTGTCTGGGACCTGAGAGTAGACCTGGAAGACTGAACATGATCCCTCTTGTACCCAGGACAATGAAGTGGACTCCAAGAGTCAACTGGCTGACTTCCTGTATGGCTACAGGGACACAACAAGCTATCAGAGGCCTTGTCCCTGGAATTCGGAACTGACCAAAAATAACAGGTTCTGAACTGAACCTTGCTGGTGGTCTTTGCTGAAGTAAAACTTGGCCCTTAAGTGCTGCCCCGGCGGTCCTAGAAGCCTTATAAGTGACCCAAAGGAGCTGCCCGAAAAAGCATGAAAATTTAGGACTTAAGGCCTGATTTGGATCTTGGCAGTATTACCATCCTCCTAACGCAGTAGCTATTCCACAAAGTCTCTCAAGCAGACAGCAGTACGCCTACCATTTTTAGATGTTGCGGCAATAGACGGTGTCCTGTGGCGGTCTTTTCTGCTGGCTAACAGTACTCCGTCATCGTCAAGTGACTAGCAGTGATTTATTTTTTATATGTTCCAGTTGTGCTGGCGGTTTCCTGCTGCAGAGTCCTGACAGACTGAGGCCATGGTGATGTAGAGACAGGTAAGTACTACTCATTATCATCTCAATACACATATATGCTGTGAATCTGTCAATATGTATATGTAGGTAATGTGTACTGCCCATATTTTTACATATAGCATTGCACACCAACAACATACACTCACTATTGAATGTACACTGACACCCACCACAAAAGCCTACTTCCGATCTGGGCAATAACGTGGTGGCTGAGTGTCATGGTCAAGCAGCAGCAGCAAAAGAAGGACCTGGACAATGGCGTTCAAGATGGAATCGGCGGTGGGACCCTGAAAAAAGGTGAGTTTTTGCCTCTTCTTGTTTCCACTTCACCAACTCGAATTTGGAGGTTTCCCTGCCACAGTTGCCTTGACGTAAAGACACAACATAATCTGAACAGTGAGACTCATGGCAGGACTCCTTCTAACAGCCACTTTTACCTCTGATGCCATAGACGCTGAGAACGTTTCTGGCGGAGGTGGTGGGTAGGGGTGGCCTTCCCTCCAGTGGCCAGTCAACATCTAAATCGAGAGGGCAGACCACCAAGGCAGTGGAAGGGAAGACCCCTGAAATGGTTGTCTGTGAATCTTATGTTTGTGGGTAGGGAATTTCATAACTTGGCTGCCTGAACAGAGAAAGATGCTCCACCCATGGTTATTTTTGTGTGTGTAGGAATAATGAGGCGGGGAGCTATTCTTGTGCATATGTTCATTTCTTCTTTGTATTTGTTCATTTTCTTCCTGATAAAGACATATGTGACGTAAACTATTGGCAGGCACCCACATATCAGTTGACTTGGCAGCCTCAATGAGTGTTTGATTGGCAAAGGATTCCCACACGGGTTGTAGCTCCCTTCTGCTCCAACGCCGCTCCTTCCGGAGCCGTGCTGCAGACAGGCCAACCCTGAGCACAGCGGAGGACAGCAGTTCTGTGCCAAGAGAGTAGCTGCTCGCCTGCAGCCAGGAGGCCAGGTCCAGCCACCATTTTCCCAGCTGTACTCGGACGCACAGCGAGGGACTGAGCCCGGAGTGTTGCACAATATTGAGGTACTTTTGAATTGATCTGAGTTAAGTGGTAGAAAGGCGCATTTTGGAGTTCAGTGGTTTAACTCAGCAGTGTCTCAATTTATACCCACGCCTTTTCTATTAACTGCTTCCACACTCAACTCACTCGTCAGAGTGCTGGAAACCACTGGCCACCCAGTGCTGAGAAGAGGCTGCTGTTGCTGCTGTTGAGCTGTGGAGACTTCATCGCAGGGGTACAACCCCTTCCCCTGCAGTCCCTGCAGCCGGAAAACAAGGTGCACGGCTCCCATTGCTGACAACGCCACCACCAGCCCTGGCGGCAGAGTGCTGAAGTGTCTAACACTGGGTGCTGGATATCTGATGCTTGACGCCTGAAGCAGAAGCAGGCCGAGATGTGGTGGCTGCAGTTTTAAGGTCTGCCGGCTTCTGCCAGTGCCTCCTGGATTTGCCGCAATAGCGTCCCGTAGCTGCAGACAGGGTCAGAGACCATCAAGACTGGACAAGTAGTCAGGTGAATTTCAGTGCCTGGTAAGCTTTAATCAGGTGAACACCACCATGTATATTTATACTAGTGGCTCGTGAGTGAATGAGTGAGCAAAGTTAAGCAAGTGTGGGTGGAGAAATTGATGAAGAAGCTGGTACCACAGGAGTATTAGGAAGTGGCTCCATCTCTCCATTGTGCGGAAGTGGCCAGCAATAGCTGGGTGCAGCTTGCACACATAGAGGGGTCAGCGGGTCAGTAATGCATTGTAATTCCCCCCAACACTCAGCATCGAACCACAACCACACCACTCAGCCACTCA
This sequence comes from Lissotriton helveticus, assembly GCF_964261635.1. NCBI lineage: Eukaryota > Metazoa > Chordata > Amphibia > Caudata > Salamandridae > Lissotriton > Lissotriton helveticus. The sequence continues at coordinate 1,538,589,469 of NC_136063.1, forward strand.
GCATCAAACCACAACCAGGCCACTCAGCCAATCAGCATTAAACCACGAACAGGACCATGCCACAAGAGCAAAGTCAAGACCGTGAAAACCAAGGGTAGCAGCGCCGGGCCGATTTGAATGGGCTAGGCCAGGATTAAATGGATTTGACTGTAGCTCAGAGAGGCTTCTGGCCGGGGGACTTTTTGTCTGACCAGGTGTATTATTCCAGTGGAAAAACAAAAGAGGAAATCCTGTGACAAGCATGAAGAATTTGCCAGGCTACCTGAGAACGGTCTAAGTGTTAAATACATTTCAGTTACTACTTGACACTAACTCAACAAATCGGGTATGCGTTCAGGTAAAGAAAGACCCCTCTTCCCCCAGATAAAGAGGAAAAGTAAACCTAAAATACTAACAACCTCAAAAAACATTCAAGTAAAAACAGCACGGGAGAATCAATTACTAATCTCTGCCATAGTACGAATGTTTGAGAAATCAGTGAAAATGAAAATAGCACACAAATTTGACATCATTAAAGATCCAACTGGAGCTATGTTAACATTACAATCTGACACTGATAATCTCCAAACGTCAATTGAACCAGAGAGTGAGGCAAAAAAGATATATTGGAACCAAAATACTAGAACTCTGGACCATGGGGGAATAGAACAAACAATGGAACTGGAGGAACCCACTGGTACTCAGTGGGGGCACATAACAGACTTGGAGATGCTGACATTAGTTTCACCTTCACAAATGGCTCCAAACTCACTGGAAATACTTACTTGAAATGTGCCAAAACTACTGTTATCAGGGGCACTGCTCCCTCTTGAAGTAACAGTAAATATTAAAAATGGTAAGATCTTAACGGAGTTAAAACCTAGCTCGTCTCAAACAAATCAGACAGATAAAAATGCCTGTAAGGCAAGAGGGGAAACTGAATCACAGTACAAAATGTTTGATGGTACTATACATTTTCCCCTATTGAACAAGGATGTCAAGCTAGTTGCGATAAAAAATATGCATATCAATGAGAATCCAACTCAGGCAAAATGGAATTTAGTTGACATAAAAGATAGCGGAGAGGATCTAACCCAGGCTACTGGGAATCAAGATCACACCTTCCTGAAAATTGACAACTTGCAACTTTGGAGTACTCGTTGCTATATTAATAATTCTAGTACCAATCCTCAGTTTACTCAACCAAAAAGGAAAGAGGGTGATAACCAAAGTTCTTCATTCATGAATAAAGGGGTGATACATCACAACCCTGAGGTCACACAAGAAGAACAAGGTGCACTGGTTACAGAAATATCAGACTCCGGGCCAATATGAGACATATCTTTTCTAACAATGGAAGCTCTAATGTATCAATCAAATAAAATGGAAGTTCAAATGTACCTCCTTAATACCATAGCAAACTCTGTGGCGGAGCTAAATCAGAAACTGGCCACCTTAAATAGTTTGACAATATGAGCACAAACACAAAACACAGCCCCATACTTCGAGTGTACATGTGCACCTCTGGTTAACAAACTGACTACAGTTCCAGAGGTCTAGAGCACCGTCCTGAAGGGTGTAAAAGCAAACATAGAAATTCTAGGGAAGGACAACAATTCCAGGAAGCTAGAAATAGAGGAAATAAGTATAAGTAAAAAGACATTGTCTCAAAAGATGTGGGATTTACTGTGAGAATAAAATGAAAGATCAAGTGGAAAAACAAACAACTAGACCACCACCGTTATTGAAAAACAAACATAAAGCAAGAAATAAGATAAAAAACAGTATAATACTGTTTTCACTGGAAAAAATAACAACAGCAAGAACAGGGAGTAAGATAAATAGTCCTATTCAAAACATAAGACCAGTGAAAACACAGCCTTAGAAACCTACAGAAAAGAAGAAAAAGTATTATCCTCTATTCCAAAAAAAACCAAAAAGATATCATGCCCGCTAAGGATAGTGAAGATTTAACAGAACAAACTGAACAACATGGTCGCGTTTCCCATGAAAACACAAAAAGAGACGCAAAAATAAGCAGCTTGAACCCAGGAATGAAAGGAGCAAAAGGGAAAATTTGGCCTCATGAAGAAAGTAAGCTAACATGAGATAGGAATACTCCTGTCATGAACGATGATACTTCCATCCAACTAGATAAACAAGGAAGATTAAAGTACCCTCAGGAAACTGATGAGGTGCTGACAGAGGAATACAACATAGAAGATAAAATGCATAGGACAATTATGATTAAACAGTCACCCAAAAAACGAATCACGAAATCATCATCTGATTCGTAAGCAGAACCACCCCAAAGGTTGAAGTCATCAAAACAGAGATCATTTTGTCCGAAAAAGAATGTGTAACTCTTATATTCCGTGACAAAAGGAGTGCAACCTATGATCAGAAAAGTGGTAAGAGACAACTTATCTTTAAACCTGAAATAGGTCAAGGGGAAAACATGACATCTTGAATCTGGGAAATATTTTAAGACTTCCAAGAACGCACACTGGTGACATGGAATTCTATCCATTTACCGGAAAAAATTCTTCAGGAATATGAAACATTCTGAAACTGGGGAATAAAAATCAGCAGGCCCCCTCAAATGTTTTATTCAAACCCTTTTTCTTTGCCAGAGAGACTTGTCTACCAACTGAATAAAAATAAAAACACAAATAAGCAAGTATTCTCAATATTGAAACCCCCTATTGACAAAACTGTTAATTCACTATCAGCAACCACAATTAAACCTCAAGAAGAGAAAGTTATGAATCTTAAATTTTGCTGGTTGACAGCAGCCCTACATTGGGGCAAATCAGGAGTGAAAGGATCAACATCAGTGCGCCTGCGGCCAACAATCTGAGCAAAGAGAAATGATAAAAATATGTTATTGGAATATAAGTGGTGTAGGCTCTAAGCCACATAGGGTGCACCTGACATCCATGGGCAAACGTTTTCAGTTATCTTCCGGCAAGGAACCTGGGCAATGCAGTCCTTTGTGCTAGAAGGGTTTACTGAGTACTTTGTATCGGCTATTACATTGAACAAATATGGGCACCCCAGAGAGGAGTGGCGACTTTCAGAGCAATAGACTTACAATTAGAAAGCAAACAAGTATTGACAAGTGGTAAAAACATTCTAGTTGTAAAACTGTGCTATAAAGAGGCAAACAACATAAAATCTCTGTTCTTAATAAATGTGTATATGCATGCGTCAATCGCCAATGACCTAATAAATACAATATTATATCAAAATGTGGAGATACACTCCGAAATGATCATATCAGGGGATTTTAACATGACCTACTATGGTCCTCTACAAGAGGTGAAATAACACTGTAGCAGGACTACAAGTGGGCTATTGCTAATCCCGGAGTCTAAAGCGACAGGAGGTACAGTTGGTAAAAACCTACTAAAAGACCTGGAATCCGTGGGTTTGGGGGTTTCAAACTGGAGGTGCCAACAATATCCCTCCATCTTGGATCAAGCTCATGGTCAAAAATTGTGAATTGAATATTCAATAGTATCCTTGATATTATTTCAGAGGATATCCTCATATCAGATTGCAAATATATGTGGCAGAGATCATGACCAACAAATAAATCTCCAATGTGGAAGGCATCAGAAACGAAAGACCCTTCCCGGGGTGACTGGTACAGTAAACTGCAGGAGACTGTATTGGTCGGCAGGTTCCACAAATTCAACCACGAAAACAGCATTAAAATTGGTTGACCAATGTTTTATAGTTCACGCTCTCATTGTAATTACAAAATGGGTGCTTTGTGTAAAGGGAATAATGGCTACCTATACATTGAAAAATTATAATAAAAAAACTGCAATTAGGTAGCCAAGCAAAAGCAATATCTAGGGTTTAAGATACAGACCTACGTTCCAAATTAATCAAAACAAAAATAGAATTGAGAAAGCTAAATTTGGAATGTACAATTTCAAGAGAAACTAGCACTCTGGGCTCAAGCATTATACAAAAGTAAAATAAAAAATTCAAGACATTTCTGGAAAATTATCAATGGTCGGAAAATAATTACCAAGGCGATCAAAATATCCACTATAATGGAAAAAAATGGGTTGAATAATATCAAGGATGTCAAGAAAATGGATAGGCCCGATAATCGAAGAGGAAAAACAAAAATATGAATCACAAAACAGAAATAACTATAACCAGAGATTATCGGACAGATTCATCATACTGAAATCGGCTCGCAAAGGGCCAGATTCCGAGAATCTGGCCCTTTGCGAGCTCTATTTTTGCATTTGAGATTCATCATCCCAAATGCAAAAATCGCTATACTAGAAATCGCTATATTGCGAAGAATCGCATTTAAGGAATCTCAATTAGAGATTCTTTAAATGCTATTCATGAACCTTTTTATATTGCTAATTCGCAATATGGGGCCGCTATTTACCGCGAAGTGTAACTTCGTGGTAAATAGCGAAAACTTAGAAAAATGCACTTTAGTGCATTTTTCTAAGTTGTATGTTACACACACACATGTCCTTTGGACATGTGTGTGAGCAACACCAGTGTACATTTGCATTTCAGGGGTGCTACAGGGTGTCCTTTGGACACCCTGGCTCCCTTGAAATCGCTTCCTTATTTGCGATTCGCTAATTGCTAATCGCAAATAAGGAATGACTCCCCATTCATTCTTATGGGCCTTGAGGCCCATAGGAATGAATGAGAAAGCCATTCCTTATTTGCGATTAGCAATTATCGAATCGCAAATAAGGAAGCAGTAGAAATCGCAAAATAAATTGCGATTTCTACATGCATCCCGTTTTGCTAGTCTTTAATAGTGATTCCTTAATAATCGCTATTAAGGACTCGCAAAAGAGGACAATGATGAATCTGGGGGTAAGTATTTAATCTTATTAGAAAATAGAGGCAAGATGGAGCACCAAGCCCAAACGGAATTCCTTCTGCACTGTATGAAGATAATCCAACAAAAGTTTTTAATAAAGCCATCCAATCATCCACCCTGCTAGAGTCATGGAAAGGCTCCATAATATCACCTATTTACAAAAGCGGTGATTGGGCTCAACCTGGCAACTATTGTCTAATTACTTTACAAGACACGGAGGCCAAACTTTTTGCTGGAATCCTCTTGACAGAGCTATCGAAATGGGCAACTGAGAAGCATCAAGTCCCGCCAAATCAAGCTTTAATGCAAGGCTGGGAACAATTACTAATATTTTTAGTACTTTCAATTTTATTTGACAAATATAAAATTAAGAACCAACCATTATCAAGTCAAGTCAAGTCAATGCAAGCTTTATTCGATTAATTAAAATCATAAAGCAATTCCATCACATATATAAAAGTGGCAATTCATATGTTAAAAACAATTCATATAAAAACAATTTGGTTTAAAAAGCATTTAAGAGAACAATTTCATATATTTACATGGGTAATATAACAAACAGGTAACGGTGCTGAATTACGCGGACGACCTACAGCTCCTATTTACAATTGACAACTCAGACACGTCCATCTCCTTCTTCCAATCTACAATGAGGTTCATCCAAGCTTGGATGAACCAAAATCATTTGAAATTGAACCCAGGAAAAACCGAGCTGGTCCTGACTGGGGACAGCGCTAAATACTGGGGCCCACATTATTGGCCAACAGAAATGGGTCAAGCTCCGATCCCTTCATCATCGGCAAAGACGCTTGGCATCACCTTAAACAGCGACCTCTCTCTTAAAACGCAAGTACGCCAGGTGGTCTCCAAGTGCCTCTTCCAAATGAGAAAAATCCGGAAGGTTCGCCACCTTCTGACCCACGAAGCCCTGATACAGGTGGTGATCGCAACCGTGATCTCTCACATAGACTACGCCAACTCGCTATATCTGGGCCTTCCCCAGTTCCTTCTGAAACGACTTCAGATGGTGCAGAATCAGGCAGCAAGACTGATTTTAAACCAGCCTAGATGGCATTCTGCCACCCCCCTTCTGAAAACACTTCACTGGCTCCCGGTTGCCCAACGCTGTACCTTCAAAGTCAGTTGCATGATCTTTAAAGCACTCTACTGCAAAAGCCCTAAATTCATCACAAAACTCATTATAAAGTATGCCCCGTCCCGAAGCCTTCGCTCGGCTCACCAATGCCTTCTACATATTCCATCCTTTAAACGTAAACGCTCGGGCGGCTGCAGATTTGGCACTTTGGCACCTCGTCTGTGGAATGCCCTCCCCCTTGAGATCCGGCTATGCCCCAACCTCATGTCATTCAGGAAATCCCTAAAGACCTGGCTTTACCAACAAGCTTACTACTAAATCCGCAGGCTTCCAACTCTGACTGTTCTCTGTCTCTACAGCACCAGGAAACCAACCGGTGTCAGTGCGCTATACAAACCATTGTTAACATAACATAACATAACATGGGATAGAACAATTCATCTGTAGAACTACTGGTTAGTAATTATTATCACATATCAAGGAACATTTAGCTTCAGTTTTTTAGACTTTATACGCATAGCAGCGACCAAAAAACTTGCAAACCTGAATATTACTCTGATGCTACTCAGGAGCTGTAGGTAACGGAGAGCGGGACGGACTTGCGTAAACCCTGCTTCTCTCAAAATAGGTAATAAAAACTGTTTCCTACATTCCTCACAATGGTCACAAAACATAATAAAGTGCATCAGGGTCTGTTCAGAGAAATTATCACAGCTACAGGGAATAGATGGATCTGACTTTCCCTATAGTGGATAATTCCCCAAGGAATATTGAATGATATTAAGTCTAAATCTCACAAGGAGATTACGATGGAAGGGCCGGGTCACAATAATCAAGTAGGGTTCCAATTTCGGGGTAGTCTGAAGTATGTAATTAGCTCTAACTCCCGGTTTTTGGAGCTCTACTTCCTCCCGTTCCATCTCTCTAGAAATTTTTCTTAATCCATAATACATCACCTCTCTTGATGGTGCTCGGGGCGAAGTATAGTTCTGGCCTTCCCAGTTTACAAAAATAATTTTTGATGTAGGGCAACCATGGGATTTTGTTGACTTTATCCAGTGCCAAGCAGTCTGTGAGAATAGAATGGTTTAAACTGATTTCTGAGTTCAGCCAGGTCTTGGCCCAACAGATCAGAGGTGGCAGCTGTAATTGGTCACTGATGAAGCCAAGGCCCAGCTCTGTATGGACTGAAAGTACTGGGGTTGATTGGGGGACCACTAACAATGATCTAAGGAACTTATTTTCCACCACCTGGAGTTTGTCTTGTGGTAGAACCAACCATTATATCTATGCTTTGTAGATTTTAAATTAGCCATTGATTGTGTGCATCAGCAAACCCTTTGGGGGAAGCTGTAGAAACAAGGAATACCAGCTAGCCTCCTAAAAGCAATTCAATCACTGTATACCGACACTTGGATTGCAGTTCAAATAGCTGATGGTACATATCTTTCAAGGAAAATCCATACTTCCCAGGGATTAAAACAAGGATGTGTCCTAACGCCATATCTGTTCAATGCTCACCCCCCCAAATTGGCAGGATGAGATATATCAAATGTGCTATACGCCGATGACGTCATTTTATTAAGCCAAACAAGAAGAGGATTACAACGGCTCCAAAATAAAATTTCAGATTACTCTTTGGAAAATGGTATGGTAATAAATGACGCCAACACTAAGATAATGGAAGTTCATAATAGGAAATAGAAAATTAATAAATACAAATGGTATTTGCAAAATCGTCAATTAGAGCAAGTGAAGACCTACTGATACTTGGGTGTGCTTTTCAACGAAAATGGCACTTTTCAGCAGCACAAGAAGGACATGGAAAGGAAAAGTAACACCGTAATCATGGTATTTTGAACTCTACAGAAATCCTTGGGGGACCCAGCTACCTTTCACTCCTAAAGGTAATAAATGCAAAACTATTACCAACTATTACATATGGTAGTGAGTTGCTGTTTGGTAGGGACTCTATAGATTTAAATAATGCCATTACAAAAATGTTTAACCTTATTTTTCACCTTCCTTGTAAAGTGTCTCCAGCCCAAATCAGGTTAGAATTTTGGTTATCTAACCAGCTCATTGCAAGAAAGGAGCGATCGGATAGCACAAGAAATGTGAAGTCGCTCAACTAGACTGATGGAGCACCTTGATCTTGATTTATTCATGACACTCTCTCCCAAATCATTGGATTATGCCACATACGTTTACATATATTACAAAGAATCTGTCCCTCTCTGCAACTGGAGCCTTCGGGCCCGAGCTTGTTCTCTCTACCACACAACTAGGTGGACTAAGGGTGCCCCTATGTTCCTGATGAAGACCCTCATGTAAGGAGCGGAATTGACTGCACCAACCCTGGGTCGAAACATAGACAGCTCTATGTTCTCTGAATTGAATGTGGACAACAGTGATAGATTCACCGTGTCCTGTTTTGGAATTCTGTTTTTGTAAATAATTTAGCCTTGGTTAAGGCTGGTTGGGCCTTTTTATGCGTTTTGAGATATACACTGTTCACTGCCCTCTCTCCATCACTCACCCTCACGTTTGCACATTGATGCTCCTACTCCTCCCTTTTCCCTTCGAGGGCACCTATGCACAAATTCTTGTAATAAATGTGCTATGTTTTGAGCATTATGTGATCAATGTGATTAAATATTTTCAATATGCTTAAATATTGTTTATAATTGATTAATCAGGTGATGTTGATGTCTATATAATATTGTATTTCCATTGCAAGAAAGGGTCAGTATATAAAGCTCTATACAGCCACACCACCGGACTCCACTGGACGGACCACAGCTGCATCCACTTCAGCTTCAGAAGGACCACGATCCACCACCACCAACAACAGGTGGCACGCAGAAGCTGGAACAAGATTACAGCCGACCAGCTTGCGAACTCCCTGAGCATGAACCCTCCCACCAGCGCAACTAACCCAAGCCAGGCGGCCACCAACCTCACGAAGTAGATCAGCAACTGCGCAGACGACCTCGCCCCTCTGAAGACCCCGCCTAGCAGACCCGGCAGCAAGAAAGCCCCATGGTTCACCGACGAACTCAAGAGCTCCAAGAAAAACTGCCGAGCACTCGAGAAAGCCTGGCGCAGAGACCCAACACCGAACAACATGACTGCCCTCAAGCTCGCCACCCGAAAACACCACCAACTGATCCACGCCACCAAGAAAACTGCATTCAAGGAACGACTGGACAACAATGCACACAACAGCAAGGAACTCTTCAACATCGTTAAAGAGCTCTCCAACCCCAACGCCGGAAACAACGACATCACCCCTTCGCAAGACCTCTGCAGCTCCCTCGCCTCCTACTTCCACAACAATATCGCGGACATACACAACAGCTTCAGCACTCAGCCGACGCACGCCACGACTGAACCACCGCCCCCCACCACCACCCTCCGCGCCTGGACCCCGATCAGCACCGAAGACACCATCCGCACGATGAACTCCATCCACTCCGGATCTCCGACCGACCCCTGCCCTCACCACGTCTTCAACAAGGCCGACGCTGTCATCGCACCCCACCTGCGGGACATCATCAACACCTCCTTCAACACCGCTACCTTCCCGGAGAGCTGGAAGCACGCCGAACTCAGCGCTCTACTAAAGAAGCCATCAGCCGACCCCACCGACCTCAAGAACTACCGCCCCATCTCGCTGCTCCCGTTTCCTGCAAAAGTCATCGAGAAGACCGTCAACAAGCAGCTGGCCGCCTTCCTCGAGACAAACGGATCCCTTGACCTCTCGCAGTCTGGCTTCCGGGCCAACCACAGCACCGAGACCGCCCTGATCGCAGCCACCGATGACATCCGAGCCCTGCTCGACAACGGAGAAACAGCGGCCCTCATCCTCCTAGACCTCTCCGCGGCCTTCGACACTGTCTGCCACCGTACCCTAGTGCGGCGCCTCAGCAACGTCGGAATCCAGGAGAAGGCACTGGAATGGATCATCTTGTTCCTCGCTGGAAGGACACAGAGAGTCCGCCTCCCCCCGTTCAGATCAGAAGCCACCAAAGTCATCTGCGGCGTTCCCCAAGGCTCCTCGCTCAGCCCAACCCTCTTCAACGTCTACATGAGCCCCCTCGCAGCCATCGCACGCCAACACAACCTCAACAGCATCTCCTACGCCGACGACACCCAGCTGATCCTCTCTCTCACCAACGACCCCGCCACCGACAGAGCCAACCTACACGAAGGGAGGACAGACGTAGCCAAGTGGATGATGAACAGCCGCCTAAAACTGAATTCGGACAAGACGGACGTCCTCATCCTGGGATCTTCACCCTCCGACTGGGACGACTCCTGGTGGCCCCCCGCCCTGGGCAAAGCACCCAAACCAACAGACCACGCACGCAACCTGGGCTTCATCCTGGACTCCTCCCTCTCCATGACCAGACAAGTCAACGCTGTCTCCTCGTCGTGCTTCAACATCCTGCGCATGCTACATAAGATCTTCCGGTGGATCCCCACCGAGACCAGGAAGACGGTCACCCAGGCCCTCGTCACCAGCCGGCTGGACTACCGCAACTCCCTCTACGCCGGAACCACCGCCAAACTCCAGAAGAGACTCCAGCGGATTCAGAACGCCTCTGCACGACTCATCCTGGACATCCCCCGACGCAACCACATCTCCGGACACCTGAGAGATCTGCACTGGCTCCCGGTCAACAAGAGAATCTCCTTCCGTCTCCTCACCCACGCACACAAAGCCCTACACAACCAAGGCCCAGGATACCTCAACAGCCGCCTCAACTTCTACGCCCCCACACGCCAGCTTCGATCGACCGGCCACGCCCTCGCCTCCGTCCCCCGCATCCGAAGAGCCACCACAGGAGGAAGGTCCTTCTCCTACCTGGCCACCAAGACTTGGAACTCCCTCCCGACCCACCTCCGCCTGACCCAGGACCACCTTGCCTTCAGGAAGCAGCTCAAGACCTGGCTGTTCGAGCAGTAGCGGACCCCCCCTTCCCTAGCGCCTTGAGACCCTCGGGGTGAGTAGTGCGCTATATAAATGCTTTGATTGATTGATTGAAAGCTATGGAAGGGAATAAAATCAAATATATCAAACCCAATGTGTCAATTGCTCTTGCAAGAAATACAAGCAAGTCGTAAACTACAGTACTGGAAGTATTTACTAACAGCTATAGATGAGTACTCAGCACATGGAATTTGGGACATGACTATAAGGCCAGAGTCTTTTAAAAAACTCATCAATAAAACAACGAAACAATTGTGAATGCTGAAGGACAAGGAATCCTTCTCAAAACGAAAGCCTGCATTGATTATCTTAAATGAATATAAAACCACCAAGCCCCAAATCGGGAAACATCACTTACAACGAAATTTTTACAACGCACTACCATTACAACGCGGTCATTACAACGCAAACCATTGCCCGGTAGATTATGCTAAAAAGGAGAAAAAACATCATTCACTTAGTTTGCAGATGCCTGGTTTGATGGAAGAAAGAAGGAGGCTACTAAGGTTTAACTTTAATATCTGTGGAATTCGAACCTGTAGGAAAGCACTAATACAATGTTTTAATGCAAAAGACACAGCTTTAAATGATGCTTTTGTTAAATTTATGCTATTGGCAACAACAAAATTAGTGTCCAGTGAATAGTCTGTTGTAAACTTGGAAGGCTGAACCTGCAGAATTACTCCCATAGAGGTCTTGAACAGGGCAGACACAATAGCGAACTTGGACAGAATGACTTATATTAGGAAAGAAATGTTCTTTTTCAAATATTAATAGTAGTAATTAGAAATAAGGTCCCTGCCAGCTGTTATTATTAAAAATATTTGTGGGGTACTACAGTATTTTTATGAAGAATTTTAACTTTGCAAAATGAAAATTAAATTTATTGGTCAAAATGTATTAATTTTAAATTGTATGTTATGTGTGGTGATATTTTATAAGTGCATATTGTATGATTTTAAATAATCAAACAATAAATATATTCCTTCATTCATTCCTGATAAAGAGTGCCCCTTTTATTTTATTTTATTTTAATTTTATTTTATATTCTTATATAGTGCCTGAATAGACCCCCGAAGGGGTATCTCCGCGCTCTTGCCAGTAAGAATATGACTCCAGATAGTAGTGTTCAGGGGGGGGTAGTACATATTGCAAAGGAGGCGTTAATTACTAGTGAATAAGTGTGTTTTTAAGGTCTTCCGAAAGGCCAGATGGCTAGTGAGTGATCTCAACTCAAGAGGTAGAGAGTTCCAGAGCACTGGTCCCGCATGGGCCAGCGCTCGGCCTCCTTGTCTGGATTTCTTTATTCTGGGTACCTGCAATAGCTGCAGATTACTGGATCGCAGGGAACGCCCAGGAGCATATGGCTGAAAGATTTTGGCCAGATATTTTGGGCCTTCGCCTATCACACTTTTGTGAATGGTACATAGAGTCTTAAACTGTACTCGCTTCCTCACTGGTAACCAGTGGAGTCTAGTCAGCAGGGGGCGAGAAGGAGTCCTAGGGGGAACATTCAGGACAGTCCTTGCAGCCGTATTTTGGATTACTTGTAACTTATTAAGTTGACCTTCATTAGCTCCTAAAAGAAGACCGTTACAGTAATCCACTCTGCTGATGACTAGCGCCTGCACAAGTGTTTTCCTGTGACAATCTGGCAGATAGGGAAACACTCTTCTTAGCATCCCAATTGCCCGAAAGCAGGTGTCAGCCACTTGGTTTACGTGGTCTTTAAATGGGAGTGTCTGATCTAATAACACTCCCAAGTTTTTTACCGTGCTCTTGGGGCTGGGAACAGGTCCTAATTCTAAAGGCCACCATTCAGGTGACCAGTGTGTTGCCGCTTGTCCAAACAGCATGACCTCTGTTTTCCCTACGTTACACTGAAGACAGTTTGATGACATCCACTCTGATATTGCTCTCATTCCATCTGCAAATGATCTTTTTATTGCAGGTGTCAGACTTTTAAAAGGAAAGAGGAGTTGGGTGTCGTCAGCATACGACACCGGGGTAAACCCAAATGATCTTGCTAAGTTGGCCAAGGAGGCCACATACACATTAAATAGTGTCGGGCTTAAAAATGAGCCCTGTGGCACTCCCTTGTTGAGCTCCCTGTAGGTGGATTTGTGGGAGCCCAGCCTAACTTCTTGGGAGCGGCCAGATAGAAAACTCTTCATCCATGACAGAGCCACTCCCTCCAAGCCTACGTCCCTTAAACGATCGAGAAGCACAGTGTGAGACACCGTATCAAAAGCAGCGGAGAGATCCAACAGCACCAGAATCATAGAACTGCCCTTATCCAGTGCCATTTTGATGTTATTGGTCACTGTTTGAAGGGCTGATTCGGTGCTGTGGTTGGGCCTGAACCCAGATTGCGAGTAGTCCAGGCTCTCCGTTGCTTCTAGATGTCCTGATAGATAGGTGTTCACGTGCCTCTCTGCTATCTTGCCGATGTAAGGCAAGAGTGAAATAGGACGCAGGTTTGAGAGGTCTGTCCATGGAGATGCCGCTTTTTTCCTTATTGGGTTGGCCACCGCTCTTTTCCAGTCAGCCGGGACCTGTCCTTTCGCCAGAGAGATGTTAATGACGCTCTGTATAGAGGGTCCCAAGAGAGAAATCAGAGGGGCAACCATCTTGGCAGGGAGGAGGTCATTTGGGGACCCAGATTTAATATGGACGATGAGAGGAAGGAGCTCTGCATTGTCAATTGGAGGGAAGGATAGCAGAGGATGTTTATTGTGCTTTAGCGGGATCGGGGATAGGGGCTTATTAATGTCACCCATGTTGTTGTTAGCCGCCACTATTCTTTCGTAAATTATGTTTATTTTGTCCTCAAAGAATAGCGAGATTTCATCGCATAGAGTCTGCGAGAAATCATCAGAGCTCTCACATGTGGCGGGTTTTACAAAATTTTGCAGAATTTTAAAGAGCTCCTTAGGACAATTACCCGCTTCTGCAAGTTGTTGCATTAGGCGGTGTTTTCTAGCTTGCTTTATGTTTTTATAGTATATTGATTGAGCATCTAGGAAAACTGCTCGGGTCTCCTCAGTTTTACTTCTTCTCCATATTTTCTCTGCTCGTCTGCATTTCCGCTTCTCTTCTCTTAGCTCATGCGTGTACCAACTTTCCTGCTTAGAGGAAGGATACTGTTTATGCAGTTTTAAAGGGGCCAAAATATCAATGGCTCGCTTAATTGAATCATTAAGTTTAGCCAACGCTATATCTGCTGTGTCCACTGCCAATATGGCAGGTTGTGTCCAGATTTCCTGTAGTTTGTTAGCTGAGATTTTATGCCATTGACGGCGCCAGGTAGGAGGAGATGGTACTTTATTAGTGGGTCTCTTTGGAGTCAGTAATTTAAATTCTAACAGGAAATGGTCTGTCCATAGAATTTCTCTTGTTGGGAGGCAAGTTAATTTGGTGCAGTTGGAAAAGACTAAATCTAGCGTATGGCCACCCCTGTGTGTAGGTCCATTATTCTGTAATTCTAGACCTAAATTTGAAAGATCCGTAACCAGGGAAATGGATTCGGATAATGCTGGCTGATCTACATGGATGTTAAAATCTCCCAGGAGGATAAAGTCTTCTTTAGATTTGAGATGGGGAGCTAAAAGCTCTTGAAGAGTAAGCGCAAAGTCAGGGTTTAATCCTGGTGGGCGATAGACCAGAGCGCCTTTCCAGGAAGTGTGGCTAGTTAGGGCGATTTTAAAGGTCATGATTTCTAGTTGTGGACTTTGATGTCGCTCGAGTATTGTGACCTTTATTTCGTCCTTGTGTATTATGGACAAACCACTGCCTGTTTTCACTTCTCTATCTAGATGTTTAAACTTATATCCAGATGGGATCCCCATTGCTATAGCTGTGATTGTATGGGGTTTCATCCATGTCTCAGTGAGAAAACATATATCCGGCAGAGTAGTGTTAACTAAATCCCAAACCTGGTGCTGGTGTTTGGGTAGGGATCGTACATTTAGAAGGAAACTCTTTAATCCATCTAAAGGAATGTTTACCTCTGATTGGGTTATACCATTGATAGATTGACGCCGACACTGTAGACAAGAGAAACCTCCCTCTACTTTCTGCCATGGTATTTTGGTGCTGCATTCAATTGGTGGCTTTAGATCCAGTAGTGTTTGGGCGGAATATGTTATGTGTTGTTTGCTCATACCTTTTAGAGTTGGGCGAGCTGAGGCAGAGTCCATGGCCCCTGTGCCCCGTCCTGTCGCGGACGGGAGCAGACGGGCAGCTCTTTGGCAGGTCTTCGGCAGGGCCTCGCGCGATCGCTGCGCGCTCAGGAAGGTGCGAGGGCTAAATAGCCCTGTGTGCAGCCACTAGAGCGCTAACCGCTCCGAAAATGCCTACCACCCCCTTGCTACAATGGGAGGTGGGAGGCGGCTACCAGCGCTGTAACGCGACAATGGAGGCACAAGAGTGTGGCCAAAAGGCAGGTGTTGGTGCAGTGTGATGCGGGGAAATGCGAAATTAAATTTTTCAGCAAAACACAATATTTAAAATACACAATGTAAACACAATTTTTAAAAGCGACGCAGTCGCTATGTCGTTCTTTTAAAATACCCTCTGGAGCGAGGCTGACCGGCAAGCGGGTCGGAGACACTGCCACCGTCTCCTTCCCGCAGCGAGCTCCTCCGGTGCTCCGCCTAAATAGCCCTGTGTGCAGCCACTAGAGCGCTAACCGCTCCTAGTGGGACCGGAAGTGCCGAAAATGCCTACCACCCCCTTGCTACAATGGGAGGTGGGAGGCGGCTACCAGCGCTGTAACGCGACAATGGAGGCACAAGAGTGTGGCCAAAAGGCAGGTGTTGGTGCAGTGTGATGCGGGGAAATGCGAAATTAAATTTTTCAGCAAAACACAATATTTAAAATACACAATGTAAACACAATTTTTAAAAGCGATGCAGTCGCTATGTCGTTATTTTAAAATACCCTCTGGAGCGAGGCTGACCGGCAAGCGGGTCGGAGACACTTCCACCGTCTCCTTCCTTTGACATATATTGCTTTTTGTTTGAAAGAAAGAAGCTTGAAAGAGAATCTTCTGGCAACTGGTGACCAGTGTAGCGCCCTGAAGGCAGGAAAGATGTGTGCTTGTGGCTTTTAAATGTAGGAGAAGTCTGGCGGCAGCGTTCTGAATGCTTTGAAGTCTTCTCATAGTCAACGAAGTTGAGCCATGATACAGACTGTTAGCGTAGTCTAATTTGATAGGACAAGAGAGATTAGTGATTAGCAAGTGATAGACTTCTCCCTGGATTTTATCCATTCCTGTAGGTTTATGTTGCTGTGAATGGATGGTGTTGATCAGAGGAGGATCCATTTGAAGATGTAAACTAGATCAAACGTAATTACTGTATTTTTGCCTTGTATGGAGGTTTTTGCCCTCTGTGAAATGTATATTTTCTAAATCTAATGTATAATGAAATCTCAAAGAATCTCCAATTCATATCACCACTAAACTCACGACATTTCACATCTGAAAAGATGTCTAAAAAGATCTCATGCAGTCCACTGAACAAGATCCAACGATTCCTCTAATTTCTTCCAGCAATTTTGTGTTCTCCATTTTGCAATGTTAATGAATAGATTCGATTCAAAAGGTTTGCGGGTGTCAGCGATTAAAAACAAGTCGGTCTAAACAACAAACCTGAGAATACAAAGGTGAACAAGAAAACAGGTACAAAAAAATCCTGTCTTCTAGAGCAGCAGGCTTAAGCGGACTGGAAGTAGAACGGAAATGAGTAAGATAATTACAACAACAAATAATTACAAATAGGAAAATAAAGCAGACAAAAAGACAATTATCAGAATAATCTGAGAGTTATGCAAATTAAAAAAACTGAATAGATGCATCTTTTCTCGGTATTGTTGTGCATGGATAGGAAATCTCTGGTCATATTTATTTTTATTAAACGCGAAATTGCAAAATTGCAATGGTCGGTGAGTGCGGTGCCTGCTTTGATTAACATCCTGTTTTGACAGCAAAGTATGTACTGTTTGTATATCATGCCTGTTTCTTCATACACAAACTGTTTTTTTCTTGGTATTAAATTGGCTCGGCGCCACAGGTTCTTCAGCAAATCCTCTTGAAGACTCACACTTAGGTGTTTATAGAAGATGTTTTTAAACCTCCTTTGAAGATTGTGACCGACTACTTCTTTTGGTTTCTGTGTATTTCAGGTGTTATTTACAGATTGTTTGCCACACCTCGGCCAAACTAAAAAAGTAGAAAACCACTTTAAGTGTTTCATGGGTTCTCAAGAAGGAGCTTTTGCAGCTCAAAGGAGACTATATATTGCCTTTTAGAGTGTGTACTGTAATTAAAGAAACATTTTGAAAACTATATATTGTTACAATGGTCCACGACTCTGATAATTTGTATAAAAAACACAAGCGCCAGTCCCGAAAGACTTTCTAAGAAGGTTATGGCTGGTGCTGCTCATCTGTCACCTCCTGCACTACCGCACCCAGTTCATCAAACAGTCATATTGCACTGCACAGCACTCTTTTGCTCCCTAGATGGGTTTGTGTTTGGCCACCACCATAGATTACAAATGCCATCACTGCATCACCTCAAGTAAGTTCCATTTCACAGTAATGCAGAGATGGGATGATCCTTGATTGTTCCAAGTGTGCTGTGAGTAGTTAGTCTAGTGCTGTTTTTCTTTTGCATTAACCGAGCAACACATACTGTAATTAATTGAACATACACGACTAGATAGGGTATTTGCGCTCTTATTTGACAGTCTGTTTTGTTGTGGTTCAAATCTAAATAGGGCCACATCACTGCTGCATCAACCTACCAGTCCAACACCATGGAATGGTTCTGCGGAAGACACCCTGGAATTAGAGCCATCCAACAACAGTGGGAGGACGACATGGGGCTCTCCTTGCTTGGGAGTATACCAGAAGCAGAGAGAGGCATTGTGTGCCAACAGCACTACTCCCTTGTGTCGGGTTCCCCCCAAGTAATTGGGTGATACACAGTACATCCCCTACATCTCTAAAGGAAACTGCAACGTTTTCGGGGAAAATGAAAACTAACAGATGCCTCTCCACCCTCCCAACTAAGTTATGCTTTGGTTGGTGGGAATGTTAGGAGTCAGACAAACCTAACAAAACAAAGAATCTCTCATCTGCAGGTGGCATGTACAGAGTCCTGCACCAATTCTTCAAAATCAGTATGTATACGTAAGGGCTGGTATTTTACAATATGATATACACTACTCATCTACAAATCATGTAAATTAGAGAAATCATAAATATTGTAAGCAACTCAGCAGTTCTTATACAAATTAGGGGAAAGTAATATATAATCATATTTCATCACGCATCCCCACCATGTTAGTCTAAAACCAATCTAAGTTATGAATAGTTGTTAGACTAGGCATCTTTGATATTTGATATTTATGTGCATTTGTATAGCGCTAACGTTCGCTCCCAAGGGGGCATCATGGCGCTGAGCAAGCTGCGGAGAATAACAGGAGGATGGATTTGGAACGGAGGAGACTAGATGGCTGACAGGACAGAGGAGTCTAGCTGTTGGTAGACCCATGTCTTGAGAAGTTTTCTAAAGTTGTTTTCGTTATCTACAGATCTGAGACTGACAGGCAAATTGTTCCAGGCTTTGGCGGCCAGAACATTGAAGGATTTCCCACCCTTGGTCTTATATTTAAATCTGGGGATTAGGACCAGATTTGTCCCAGAAGATCTCAAACAGCGCGGGGGGTTGTAGCGCATGAAACGCTTTGCAAAGTAGCGGGGCCCTGTATTTTGCATTGTTTTGAAAACTGTAAGTAGTAGTTTAAAGAGAATTCTTTTATGCAATGGCATCCAATGCAGCGAATTTAGTGCTGCGGACGCTGATGACCTTCTGGGGAGTTGTAAGACTAGTCGAGCTGCAGCGTGTTGGATGCTCTGCAGCTTTCTGAGAGTAGATTTTTTTACTCCGGCCATAAGGCCATTGCAGTAGTCAAGTCGTGAGAGTATGAGGGCTACCGCGACTGACTTTCTGGCTGCAATTGGGAGGAAATCGAAAAAAGTTTTCAGTGATTTTATTAGTCCAAAGCAGCGGCCGGCAGTGGTCTTGACGTGGTCATCAAAGGAAAGAGATGAGTCAAATTGAACGCCTAGGTTTCTGGCTGATGGAACTGCACTTGGGGGGGCCTCTGATCCAGGGGGCCACCAGTCTTTCGGGCAGAAAGAAAGGTTTTTACCTAATGGGATGATTTCCGTCTTAGCACTGTTGCATTTCAAATGGTTAATGTTTAACCACTTAAAGACATCAGAAAGGCAGTTTTTGAACCGAAGATCAGTGTCGGTCCGCTGCTTGTCAATTGTGACGACCAATTGAGTGTCGTCAGCGTAGGACGTGACAAGAATCCCATGTGATTCTATCACAGCTAAAAGAGGTGCCATATAAATGTTAAAAAACAAAGGACTCAATATGGACCCCTGGGGCACTCCAGATGTAATGAGTTTTTTGCAGGATAGGTGGGGTCCAAGGGACACAGTCTGAGACCTGTTTGATAAAAACGATGAAATCCAGGCAAGGGCTGTGTCAGTCACGCCAATCTCTCGCATTCGATTAATTAGGATGACATGCGAGATGGTGTCGAATGCTGCTGAGAGATCCAACAGGATGAGGACAGCCTGCTTGCCCTCATCCTGCAGGAACTTGATGGAATCAGCTAATTCGATCAGTGCTGTTTCAGTGGAGTGACCGGAGCGGAAGCCTGATTGCTGAGGGTGTAAGATGTTGTGGGCCTCTACAAAAGTTTTTAGCTCTTCATGCACTAAATGATCCGTGACTTTGCCTAGGATAGGAAGGAGGGAGATGGGACGCATATTCGTCAAATCTGTTGGCGATTTATTCTGTTTTTTCAGTAGGGGTTTTACTGTAGCCATCTTCCATTCGGTAGGTACAAGTCCGGATTCAAGGGATTCATTGATGATAACGTTAATGTAGGGATTGACTGTGTCGATCAAGTGGTGAAGGATGATGGGGGGACAGGAATCGGTAGGCGCTCCTGATTTGCAGGCCCGAATTGCCTTGCTAGTCTGTTGCAGGGAGACAGATTTAAAAACGGAAAAAAGGGGGTAGTTGACTGTTGCCTCTAAGGGGGTTGTCGGCGGAAGGGGAAAGTCTTTCTGAATATTAACTATTTTGTCGACAAAATAATCTGCAATTTGATTGCAGAGACTCTCTGAGGGAGGTATATCAGTGGTGAGGACTTTCGGGTGAGTGAAGGACTTGACTATGGTAAAAATAGTTTTTTGGTTTTGGTGTGCTTCCATTATAAGCTTGGTGTAGTATTCCTTTTTGGCTATTTTTATGTCAGAGAGATATAATTTCCTCTGTTGGACATACCTTGTTCTTGAGACCGTATCATATGCTTGTCTCCAGAGTCTCTCTAGTCTCCGACAGAGAAGATGACTCTCTGCTAGGGTCTGGGTGTACCAGGGGGCATTTGGCTTTTTCTTCTTAGGGGCCTTTTCTCGATAGTTGTTGGGCTCAGAATTAGCCGCAACAATTTGGCTCATCCAGGTATGAAAGTTGCGGGAGTCGATTTCGACATCACCAGTTCCAATGGGGGGTGGGGGCACCGGTTGTGACTCTAGTTTAATTCGTTCGGCCACTTTCTTCCAATTTACTGAGAAGGAGGCTTGGGCATGCCTAGGGCTGGGGCGGGTAGTAAGAGGTGTCGTAATGTTAAAAGGAATGAAGTAATGGTCGGTCCAGATTTGGGGTAATGGGGGGGAAGTGGAAAGGGTTGAAAGATTGGTGCATATGCCATCAATAGTGTGGCCGGCACTGTGAGTGGCTGTATTGATGCGTTGGGAGAGTCCAAAGATATTCAGGGACTGTAGGAAGGAAATGGTGTGGGGGTCGACGAGTGAATCCATATGTAGGTTCATGTCGCCAATGAGCGTAAAGTTAGGGTATTGTAACATGAGTGCTCCAAGCGTCTCATCCAGGGAGTTCAGAAAGGAGGTGGGATTGCCAGGCGGGCGATATAGGAGCCCTCCTGATAGGGAGAATGATGCTTTAATTTTAATAGAGAAACCCATGCTTTCCGTGTCCTTAAGGTGACATAAGTCGAATGTGTGGCAGGGAAATGTTTCCTTAATGATAAGTGCTACCCCGCCACCTCGACCAGAAGGTCTATCCCTCCTGAAGATGGTGAAACCAGGAGGGAGGGCGATAGCCAAAACAGGGTTCGAGGAATCGTTGAGCCAACTTTCAGTTATGAACAGGGCGTCTAGTTCATAATTTGATATTAAGTCGTGCACGTCCTGGCAGTGGCAGGCTAGAGACCTGGCATTTACAAGACCTCCCTTGAAGTTGGTGGAGTAACATTTCGAGGGGCCAAGCATATCGGCTGCGTCGTTTATGGGCAGGGGGGGAGACCATTTACAACGAAGGCATACAAGGGGGCTAGACAGGGGGTCAATATGAGGGCAGTCAGAAAGGGGGGAAGCGAGTGGGGGGCGCAGGGACAGTAAATGATTTGGCTCGTACCTGATGATGGGTTTCAACCCGGTAGCGTGCCCAGCGCCCGGCGCGGTCCGGTCGCGGACGGGCGCAGACGGGCTTGGCTTAGGCGCGGCTTCGGCGCGCGACCGGCGCGCCCGCTGCGCCAGCCCGCTGCGCCGTCTGGGAGGATGACACATGATATAGGGAGGGGGGAGGGCTGGAGGCCGGCCCGACTTGAGCGCTGACCTCGCCCTCCTCACTCAAGATGGCGCCCACCGCCGAGTGATGCAGTTAAAAAGCGGCCTTGTTTCCCCTGACATTTTGCCTCTACCTTCTGTATTTTTGATGCTGTGCTGGATTTCCTTTTTGCTGGTTTAGATGCTTTGGGCACTTTGCCACTGCTGATCAGTGTCAAAGTGCAAGTGCTCCCTGTGTAAATTATGATTACAATTATTTCTCCCTGATTGGCATATTTGATTTACTGGTAAGTCCCTAGTAAAGTGTACTGAAGTGTGCCAGGGCCCGTAAATCAAATGCTACTAGTGGGCCTGCAGCACTTATTGTGCCACCCACATGAGTAGCCCTGAAAAGGTATCTCAGACCTGCCACATGTCGACTTGGCAAGTGCACCCACTTGCCAGGCCCTAACCTTCTCTTTTCTTACAAGTAAGGCTCCCCTATGGTAGGCTCAATGAACCCCCCTGGGAAGGGTGCAGTGTATGTGAAAGGTAGGACATGTACTGTTATGTGTGACCGGTCCTGATAGTGAACTACTGCCAATTTTGTTTTTCCCTATTGAAAGGCTATCTTGAACGATAGGATAGAATGGGAAATGCTTTGTAATATCTTACAAGTATAACTTCCCATTGGTACACACAGAAATCATTAGGGTTTAGTCCCTTTGAATTGCTGTATGGGACCCTGTGAGAGGACCTCCTAGTCTGGTGAAGGAGGGCTGGGAGAAAACTCCTGGTAAGACCCCCAAGATGTGTTCAGCTACATGCTGGCCTTCAGAAACCAGACTCTGCGCTTCAGGAAAATCGCTCAGGCGAATCTGGAAGCCAGCCAGGAGGAGATGAAGCGTTGGTACGACCAGAATGCCACTCTGGTTGAGTTTCAGCCTTGCCAAAAAGTCTGAGTGATGGCACCAGTGGATCCTTGTGCACTCCAAGACAAGTGGACTGGTCCATTTGAGCTGGTGGAGTGCAAGAGTGATGTAACCTACTTGGTCAACTTGCAGATTCCCAGGAATCCTTTGAGGGTCCTACACATGAACCGTCTCATACCTCACTTTGAGAGGTCTGAAGTCACAATGCTCCTGGCTACAGATGATGGAATGGAAGAGGAAAGTGAGCCTCTTCCTGACCTCCTGTCAGCCAAGGAACATGATGGGTCAGTGGATGGAGTGAACCTCTCTCCCACCCTGATCCCAGAGCAGCAGAGGGGCTGTTGCCAGGAGCTGGGACAGTTTGCCTCCCTGTTCTCCCTGACTTCAGTAATCACCAATTGATGTGTCCATGATGTGGACACTGGGGACAGTTTACCTGTAAAAACATAAAATTTACAGAGTAACTGACAAAGTCAGGGCCAGCATCAAGGAAGAGATTTTCAAGATGTTGACGTTAGAGCTGACAGAGCCCTCCAGCAGCCCCTGGGCTAGCCCAGTGGTCTTGGTTCCAAAAGCTGCTGCACCCAGTGCCACTCCTGAACCTCCGGTTCTGCGTGGAGTACCGTGGGCTCAATGCTGTCACCAGGACTGAAGCGCACCCCATTCCCAGAGCTGATGAGCTTATTGATCAGCTAGGAGCTGCCCAGTACCTTAGTACATTTGATCTAATGTCTGGGTACTGGCAAATTGCCTTGACTGATGGGACAAGAGAGAGGTCTGCATTTTCAGTGCCAGAGGGGCACTACCAGTTACGTTTCATGCCCTTTGGGTTGAAGAACGCCCCAGCCACATTCCAGAGATTGATTAACCAGGTACTGTCCAGGCTGGAGGAATTTACCGCTGCCTACCTGGATGACATTGCTGTGTTCAGCTCCAGTTGGGAGAAACACTTGCAGCACCTCTGTGAAGTGTTGAAGGCTCTGCAGAAGGCAGGCCTCACTATCAAGGCCAGTAAGTGCCAGATAGGGCAGGGATCTGTGGTGTACTTAGCGCACCAGGTAGGTAGCAGCCAGGTGGCACCCCTACAACCTAAGATCAACACCATTCTGGCTTGGGAGCCCCCCAGACAGAGGTGAGAGCCTTTTTACGACTCACCGGGTACTACAGACAGTTTGTCAAAGGATATGGCACCATTGTTGCCCCCTTGAAAGAGCTGACTTCAAGGAAGCAGCCAAGAAAAGTGATCTGGACCGATGCCTGTCAGACTGCTTTGATGCCCTGAACTCTGCCCGTGCTCAAGGCACCCAGCTTCCCCCAAGAATTTGTTGTGCAGACAGATGCTTATAGCATGGTGTGGGAGCACAACTCTCACAATTGAACGATGAGGGCTTTGACCCACACGTAGCTTTCATTAGTAGAAGGCTACTTCCCAGGGAGCTTTTGCTGTGGTCTGGGCACTGAAGTAGCTAAGACCCCATTTGTTTGGGACTCACATCCGGGTTCAGACAGACCACAGGCCCCTCATATGGATGATGTGAGTGAGGGGTGAGAACCCAAAACTGTTGAGGTCGTCCATCTCCCTACAGGGAATGGACTTTACGGTGGAACACTGCCCTAGTACAAAACACACCAGCGCTGATGGTCTGTCCAGATTTTTCTGCCTTAGTGATGAGAACTCCCAAAAGGGTGGGTAGTTCTCCCCATCTTTCAGCTGGCGGCACACATGTTAGACATGGCACCTATGGCATGGTTTCTCTTGACTTTTTGCCTCTAGCTCCTGTATTATTGATGCTCTGCTGGATTTCGTTTTTGCTGGCTTAGCTGCTTTGGGCACCTTTCCACTGCTGATCAGAATCAAAGTGCAAGTGCTCCCTGTGTAAATTATGATGACAATTTGTTCTCCTTGATTGGCATATTTGATTTACTGGTAAATCCTTAGTAAAGTGCACTGAAGTGTGCCAGGGCCTGTAAATCAAATGCTACTAGTGGGCCTGCAGCACTGATTGTGTCACCCCCTTGAGTAGCCCTGAAAAGGTATCTCAGACCAGCCACCGCAGTGACTGTGTGCAGTTTGTTAACTGCCATGTCAACTTGGCAGGTGCACTATTAGACTTGGCATCTTTTGGCGTGTTCCTCCCGAGTTTTTGCTTTCTGTCCTCCCGGTTTTGACTCTGCTTTTGCTGGTATAGCGTTTCTGCGCACTTTTTGCACTGCTGATCAGTGGTAAAGCGTTGGTGCTCCTGTGGTAAATTGTGTTATGATTGGATGTGTGACTTACTTGTCAGTCCCCAGTAAAGGGCACTGCGGGTACCGGGGTTTGTGAGTCAACTGCTACTCGTGGGCCTGCAGCACGGATTATGCCACCTACGTACATAGTCCAAAAAAGGTATAAGTGAATGAAGTTTGGTATGCCTGAACTCAGCGTCTAAAGACGCAGCCTTTAGCGAGGGTAACCTTTTCATTCTGAGTTCATAGAGGCCACTTTTAGAAAGTGGGTATTATTTTGCTCGGTCATCCCATGTGCCTCTGCTGTAATGTGGATTGCCTGTCTGGTTTGTAGACGACAGATGGCTAGTAAGCTGGGTGGCTCCCGATAGTCTAGGTAGGTCAGGAAAGGGCCAAGTAGACCTGAGTTACGATGGGGGAAGAGGGAGGAGATTTCCTGCACCTCAAAGGGCCTGGTGTGCCTCTGACAAAGCCGTCTCCACCTCCTGCCAGGAATTCACGCCAGAGAAGGCCCCACTGGGTATCAGACCCCTGAACTTGAGAACTCATCTGGATCAAGAAGACTGCACAGAAGAAGCGCCGGAGAAGCTGCTAATAGGAACAACAGCTTTGCTACATGCTTTGCTGGGCTGATCTGCAGTGCCTGCTTCTGTCATGGGCAGTGAAAGGCCTGGACTGGACTTTCTGCAACCGAATTGGTGAGACTCTCCAATGGCTTGAGGTAGAGCTTGCCCCCTGTTCACGAAGTCTCAGGAACAGCAAAGACTTCAGGTTCTTCGACCCGCAGCACTGGGAACTGTGTTTTGTGGTGCAACCCGAAGAACACCACTCAACGCCGTCTACAACAACCCTGCCGAACCCTGGTCCTGAAGGCACCATAGAGGGCACCCCCGCAATGCCGCACCGCAACCCTGGTCTCCCTGATTACGCCTGCTGATGCCATCACCGAGCCGCTGCTCGCATCGCGACCTGTGGGCACTGTACTCCGCACCACCTTGCTTCACCCAGAGCTTTGGCACAGCAGAGGGCAACCACACCACGCCACATCGTGACCCTGGTCTCAAGGACGACGCCTGCTGACGCCATCACATAGCCGCTGCTCGCACCGCGACCTGTGGGCCCGTACTCTGCACCGCCTTGTCACACGACGATGCCATGGCCTTCCTGACGCCGCCACTTCCCGCCAAAATCGACATCGCTGCTTGCACCGTGGTTCGAGGGCACAGCTCGTAAGTTAAACAACGCACTGCCCTCATCCCGCACAGCAGCCTTGGCCTACCGATGCCGGCGCCATTGACTCCAGTTCGTCAGCCGACGACAGCGCTTCAGCAACGACACCGTCGCTGCTTGCACCATGACCTGCTAGCACCGCGATGAGCACCGCCCCATCTCGCACCGCGACCCTGGTCTCACCGACGCCGCCATGTGACACTGCAACCGAGCCATTGCTCGCACCGCGACCGGGGAACACAGCGCGCTGCTCCGCTGCGCTTCCAACTGCAACACCCGACGCCTGTTGGCGCCAGCGCTCCGTATCCCATCAGAAAGGAGCCGACCTGCAAAGCGAAGTGACTTCAAGGGCTCCATCGCCCTGCATCTCTCACAGGTACTGTTTGCGTGTCTCCCCCACACCGTAGCTGGCCCATGACCCCGCGACCAGTCAGAACTGTTGGATTTGTTGTTCACGAGGCCATGATAGCCCCGGACGGAGCTATTGACATCATGGAACTATTTTTAAAGCATATTTTGATAAGTGAAGATTTTGAAGTATATTATTGTGGATTTTTTTTAATCGTATTTGGTTTTGTCTTAGGTATATAAAAATTGGATATTTTTCTAAACTGGTGTGGCATCCTTTTGTAGTGCGTACACTGTTTTACTGTTGGTTATATGCAAATGCTTTGCACACTGCCTCTAAGATAAGCCCGGCTGCTCGTGTCAAGCTACCAAGGGGGTGAGCAGGGGTTATTTTAGAAGTGTAACTCCCTTGTCCTGACTAGAGTGATGGTTTCGGCCTCGCTTTGGCGCAAGTCTGTGCTTGCCAGCATTCCCATTTATAACATCAACCTACTTGCCAGGCCCTAACCTTCCCTTTTATTACATGTAAGGCATCCCTATGGTAGGCCCAAGGTACCCACCTGTGCAGGGTGCAGTATATGTGAAAGGGAGGACATGTACTGGTGTGTGTTTTCTGTCCTGATAGTGAAATACTGCCAGTTTCGTTGTTCACTATTGAAAGGCTATCTTGCCCCATAGGATAGAATGGGACATGCTTTGTAACATCTTGCAAGTATAGCTTCTCATTGGTATAAGATAGAGAAATTAAGTTTAGGCTCTCTGAACTCAGAATTTAATAACACATCTTTTAGTAAAAAATGTTTTTAAATTGTATGTTTGAAAATGCCCCTCCATTCGTCTCAACCCGAATGAGAAGGGACCCGCTCTCTGCGTCTTAGTTACCTGAGAACGGTAAGCACAATATGCACACTCTGCCTCCCACACGCACGCATTTCTGGTTTGAATTATCCCAGTGATTTCTGTCCGTATTTCTCCCTTCCAGAACAGAAGCTCTTTGAAAAACGAGCGGCTTTCTTTACCCGTGATTCGTCTTGTCCCTTCACTAGTAAGTGATCATTGGCCGCCTGTGGGCTTCCAGTTACAGTCAGTTCCACCCGGCATGTTCTTCATCAATGTCTCATTCGTTTTTAGAAACGCTGACTGATTGAAAAACGACTTCTGAATGGCGGCAGTCACGCCGATCCAAATTAAAAGGTAAACCTTCTTTCTCACCGTTCGGTGCACTTAGAACACCAGGCGACTCAACCTGGTAACATCAGATTATCTTTTGTACACCTCTGCTGCAGGTCGACCGCCACAGCTTTGTAAACCCAATCGATTCAGTAAATCAACAAGCACACAATACTGGGAATAAGAAAGTAAGGTACACTGCGTTACTTTGATGCAACATTCTGTTAGATATAATGGATTGAGGATTGTATAGTAAAACTATCTCCATTGTTCCCTCTTGTTTTAACAGTCCCCCAAGGATAAGAATAATACTGCCCTGATGAGAGTCCTGTGATCTGCACAGTGGGACTCGAAACGCGTCGGCATTTGGCATTTCTTGATTTAAATTGTAACATTCAATGCTAGTGAGAGAGACTGATGACATAGCAACATCTTTGTACTCTTATGTTATTCAATTGCTCGAAGTGATTTCCACTAGCCGTCTCTGTCCCAAAAAAACTTTGCATTTTGATTAACTGGCTTATATACATATCCATGTTGTTGTAAAAAAAAAAATTTCCATGCTTTTGTATTCACAGTAATGTTTCATAATTTTGGTTTGTTTCTATGAGTGTAAATATTTCCTGTATGTATAAATGTTTTCCGATATGGTGGCACATGAAGTTGATTACGTGCTTTTCTCTGCCTAGATCTTAAAACTATTGATCATTCATTTTTGAAAAAATTGACAATTAAATGTCAGGGTAAACCAATAAAATTGTGTTTATCCCGCTTTCTATGCATTCAGTGCGTAAAATGTTACCAGAGGCTTAGGTACATTCCCCAATTTCTTCACTTTTAGAAAGTTGGCATTTTCTTGTTCAACCATTCTCTGTGCCTCTACCTGTTTGTGCATTGACTGTCTGGCTTTGGAATGACAGAGGCTGGGGATCTACATTCACTGTAGACAGTCACTGAGAGTGCTGAGGTGTGCCTGGTCCTTCTTAGGTGACTCAGAGCTGAGCTGAATGGGGCTTGGCTGCATATAGAGTAGTGGGAGGAGATTTCCATCCACCTGAATAGGGCCTGTCTCCCATGCACAATGCTGCCTCCACCTCCTGTGGTTGTACTGCACTAGTGAGGACAGAACTGATCTGGACTGGCCTCAGAGACCCTTGCACAAAGAGACAAAGACATTTTGGGGTATAAGTATTAGACCTAAAACCCCTGAATTTTAGACTACTTCTGGAATCAAGAGGAACCTTTGCCAAGGAGAAGAGCTGGAGAAACTGGAGGAGGAGTACTGCCCTTTTGCTGTGTGCTGTCTGGGGTTGGTACGCAGGAGCTGTTTTTATCAAGGAAAGGACAAGGACTTTGATGTGTGCTGTGTCCCCCTGCTTGAGGAAAAGCTCCAAGGGCTATAGTAGAGCTTGCCTCCTGTTCTGAAGTCTCAGGAACACAAAGAGCTCATCTCTAGCTCCCCTGATCGTCCTTTCTGGGAGTTCTGACCTGCCAAGAGGTCCCTATGACTGTGTTGGGCCTCTGGAGGTTGTTTCTGCTGTTGGGAGCTGAAAAAGCAACAAAACTACGAGAAAATTGACGCATCGCTCTTCTTGCGACTGTTCTCTCTGATGCAGCACTTCTGTGTGAGAAAAATCTCCACGCATTGCCACGCGGCTGCCAAAACCGGTGTAGCACCTGTCACTGATGCAAGAGCCGACGCATCGAGGGATCTCAGCTGAAGAAACCGACACAGCACTGCTCGACGCCGCTGCATCAATTGCCAACGCATTCCGGATTTCCAGGCATTGTACCTGTGCTGCAAGTTTTCCCGACACACGACCCATGGACCAGAACCGTCTCGGAATCAACGCATCACTTCCTCCTACAGAAAGGATTTGATGCATCATTTCACCTGCATGCAGCAGAACTGGTCTCAGGAACTGACGAAACTCTTTGTTTTTTGACGCTTCCCTTCTCTGCGGCTGCTTGGCCTTGTGAATTTTGACGCAACTACAGGTACTTTGAGAGAAATCACGCATCCATGGTTTTCTATGGGCCAATTTGTTTGAATCCTTTTTAAGTCATATTCTTATTACATGTATGTTGGATTTTTGTTGTTTTGGTCTTGTTGAGTTTGAATAAAGATAGTTTATTTTTCTAAACTGGTGTGGTGTACATTTGTGGTGTTATCACTGTATTACTGTGTGTTTTGAGTACAAATACTTTACATATTGCCATCGGGATAGGCCTGTCTGCTGGTGCCAAGCTACCCAGGGTATTGAGCAGGGGTTATCTGAACTGATAAGCCTCCTTACCCTTACTAGAAGCAAGGGTCCCTATTTGGACAAAGTTACCTACCTCTGCCAACTAGGGACCCCCATTTCTAACAATTGCCATCTAACAGCATGTCTGTATTAGTTCTTCATAATATTATGAGTCATGTAAAGACTCCCCACATAGCTTATTATGTCATTAGGTCTTGAATTGAAAGAATGTATTTCAATATCCCCTGGGAGGGGAACCGCATTTACATTGCCGGAACCACACAATACCATTGCAATGCATTCATTACAACCCATGCGTCTTTAACATGCATGTCTTTACTATTCACATTTTTATCACAAAAATGTCTTTACAACAAAAATGTAACTTTTTGCAGGTAAGTGTATGGACCTAGTTTCCCCAGGAAAAGCATTTTTTGACTTGTCTAAATGTTTGCCGATGTTAGACGAATCTTCATGAAGTTTTCCCAAAAAAAGTGTCACGTTGGGTCTTGTTGTCCATGGAAAGTTATGAAGTGATTCATCAAGTGGGGTCTGAGGAAAAAGGGAGGTCATAGAATGCACGTTTCATATGTAAATTTGATAGGAATTGTTCACACAACTAAAGCCCTAACCGCTCAACGAAATTACACCAGATTTGGCAGAAAGCTAGATGTTGGTCCAGAAAGCAACCTTTTTGTTATTTGGTGTAAATCTGTTCAGTAGTTTTTGAAATATTAATCGAAAAATAAATGTGTATATCTAATAAACAGCTGAAGCGATCTGTATTTAGGCCTAAAACTACTTGAAGACCATCACAAGCTGAGATTATACAAACCTAAGGGTTTATAGCTAGGGTGTTTTGGACAAAGTTGCTGAAATGCACATCCAATCCTGTTTTTCAAACTTGTATTAGGAAGGAATGGTGGAGCACCTTTAAATTTCATTGGAGCTGGACAGGCTCGTTAACCACCTATGAAGCTTTGGCATATATTATGATTGCTTCTTAAGACCTGCATGCAAATTCTATGTTTCTTTACACTGTTTTGTTAGAAAATTGTTCTGTAAAATTCACAATTTGACCTCTTGCTTTTAACTCTTTCTTGGATGTATAACCCTACCAACTCCTCAAAGGCGTGTTGAGCTAGCTCACTTCAGTGGCTAGTTTAGTCCACTTCGGAGCAGGCATTTCGGACCCTCTAGCCTGAAACTTCCTTAGACATTACTAATGGCCTGAGCTCATATCAATTATTGAATGGCCATGATCCATTAGATTTCTGCTCCTTACAAACAGCAGTTACATCATTTTATAGATTTATTTTTTTATTATTAATCTATAATATTTTAATCTATAAACTAGGGTACATATTTACTAATACCTTGTTGCCGAGTTTGCAACATAAAAGTGAAGCAAATCATCACAAAGAGTAGACTTGGTATTTACTTTCCAATACAAAACTTGTTTGGCATTGGGAAGTAGCCCTAAAGAAGCGCAAAAAAGAGCTGGACATTACATAGTGGAATAACTAGACTTGAGGAGGCTCGCAAGCAAGGCTCATCGAGGGGCCCTCCCCTCACAAGTCAATCAGGAGCTCTCGGGCCAGGGTACTGTGCTGAGGGCCCCCCCCTGGACCTTGCCCCCCTGCAGGGGATGCGGGGGCCTATGTTACGCCAGTGGTATTCCATTGCATTGCTTTGCGTCAAGGGGGCATACTATGGATGATACATGGGTGTTCACATAGAACTACCCACGAATTATGATGCAAAACCCTATCTCTTTAAAAAGAGATAGACAGGGCTCTGCGCTCAAAATGTATGCCTCCTGGAGGCAATCATAAGGTTAGAGAAAAAAATTCTTTAACCGTTTTGAACTTTGCAAGTCGCTGTACTGTACAATACACATACAAACTTAGAAAAGTTTTAAAGTATGTCTAGGCATAGTATTTTGGCCTGGAAGGATATACTTTCAGTACAAAATCTAATGTTGTGATCATGCACACACACTTGTACAATTGTGCATTGGTGTGTGTGCGTTGCACGGCTGCCTAGAATTCACACACTCGCGGCCACATGCATCATTGTTGCCGTTTGCGATTTCTTAATTGCGAAAATTAAGGAATCGCAATTAAGAAATCGCAAAAGGCTATGCATTAAGAAATCGCATTTTTTTTGCGATTTCTTAAATTTCCTTAATTGCGATTCACAATTTGCGAATCGCAATTAAGGAATCCCTTCCCATTGATTCCTATGGGCATAGGAATGAATGGGAAGTCATTCTCAATTTGCGATTAGCAATTTGCGAATCGCAAATTGAGAATGGAATTTCAAGGGTCCAGGGGGGGTCCACCCTGCACCCCTGAAATATAACTTTAAGTGCATTTTTCACACACACATGCCCCAAGGGCATGTGTGTGTGTAAAATGAAACTTTCAAAAATGCACTTTTGTGCACTTTTAAAATTTTCGCAAATTACCATGAAGGTCAACTTCATGGTAATTTACCTCTCCCTATTTGCGAATTCGCAAATTTAAAATGTTCATGCATTGCATTTAAGAAATCTCAAATTGCGATTTCTTAAATGCAATCGCAATTTTAGAAATCGCAACATGATTGCGATTTCTAAAATTGCGAAAAACATGATGCATCCCAATTTTGTCAATTGCATTCGCAAACGGCCGAAAATTGCGATTCGCACCATTTGCGAATGCAATTGACAATGATGCATGTGCCCGATAGTGCGAGAGAGAAACCACGCCAACAGCTATTACGCTGTTCTGATCTCTCCTGTAGACACAACACAGCCAGAGTTGCTGCACTGCTTTGCATCAAATGTAAGTAATTCCGGCCCTAAGTCTTCCCTTTTGCAGGTTATAACAAAAATATTAATTTGTTGTACCATATTGTTTATAATATAGTTTTTTAAACACATATTTGTTTTAGGTTTAGCTACTTTTTCAGATTTAAAAGCGAAACCTCTAGTAAGGACTCGTGTAAAGTTTAAAAAAGAGGCTGCGTTTCCCTTTTCAGCGTGTTTTTTAATGGCCACAATACTCTGAACTAATAACTCATAATTAATGGCTTGTCCTGTGTCAGGTTTGTACATAGAGTTTCACCAGACCTGGCCAGATGTGTTGCTCAGAAGATCTCGGTGTTGGCTTGAACACCTCCCTACCCAATAGATAGAGGATGTGGCTGGGGGGCTGGAGTTATTTTTAGGATCTTGTTTTTTGCAACTGAACAGATGTCTGCATTATTCAGCCTAATGTCTTCAAGGTGGTTCGGCGCTCACTTTGAAAATTCAATGTGCCAGTTTCCTAGGTGAATT
Source organism: Lissotriton helveticus (assembly GCF_964261635.1). Lineage (NCBI taxonomy): Eukaryota > Metazoa > Chordata > Amphibia > Caudata > Salamandridae > Lissotriton > Lissotriton helveticus. The sequence goes on from NC_136063.1 coordinate 1,538,622,549, forward strand.
ATTGTGACCACATTTTATATTGGGGGGAAATTCCAATTGTTTCAATGCATCAGGGCATCGAAAAATGTGGTCGTGCGATCCCACCACTGATTTACCGCCAAAGCCCACCAGCCCTGCTTTGGGCCTTGGGTTTTTTGTTTTTGCAGATGGTGCAACTATTTGTCTTTTCTTAGACAAGTGCAATTTTAGAGTAGCATACGCTTAAACTGTATTAAATAACCTATTACAACTACCCCCTCTGATTAACAACCTCTTGCCACGCCCAACCCAATGCTTTAGAATGGACAAAACTGCCTACATTCTGTTTTCTTATTCAATAAATGCACGATCACCAAAGAAAAAATTGCAAGTGATTATTACACACTGATATATGAGGGACATACTGCTATTAATTTTGGGCTTAATTTAACGAGCTGAATTTTTTTGGGGGTGGGAAATGGAATAACACTCCCAGTAAATACTGATCCCAGTATTACCTACCCAGTTCACTTTCAACATTTCAGAATGGGGATAACGCAGACAGACGCATGTTTCCCCCATTCTGAAAAAGTCAGGGGCATATTTACAACAAAATGTCATAGCGCGGAGCTGCGCCAAATTTGGCATGGCTGCACTGCAACATTTCCAAAATGCAGGGATGCGCCGTATTTACTACAATACAGCACGTCCCTGTGTTTTTCCTAGCGCTGGTGCTAAAATCGCAAGCACCCTTGCACCATAATGCAGGGATGCCTGCATTGCAGGGAATGATTGCTTATGTGCGGGAAGGTGTCCCTTTCTGCACAAAAATAATCCATAATGGCTATTTCTTACTTGTATGTGTGCTGCAGAATGCAGTACACATAGAAGTAGCAAATTGTCATTATTTAATGCTTTTTTATGTGCAGGAAGGGACACATTACAGCACATAAAAAATCGTTAATGGCATTTTGCTCTTTGTATGTGTGCTGCGGAATGCATCACAAATAGAAAAAGCAAAAACGAGGAGAAATAAAAGCCTTTCTCCTTGTTTTGCCATTCTAACTCCTGCTCTTGCATGGTGTTAGTTTCTGACGCTGGCTCAGATTTACAAATCCTTGTAAATATGGGGCAGTGTCAAAAAACAATGGGTGTTGCAGTGGAATGTCCACAGCAACATCCATTGCCCGCCCCTTTGACGCAGGTAACCGTGTGAAAGGGTACCATATTTACAAAGCGGCGTTAAGCCACAAAACGTGGCTTAACGCCACTTTGTAATATGGAGCAGGGCATTGGTCCACAGGAATGTCGTTAAAAGTGACGTTCTTGTGGCGTAATGTCCTTGTAAATATGCCGCTGCGCAAATTTTGCCGGGCTTTACCTGGCTACATTTGTGTGGGGAAAATTGTGGTATTACAGCAACAGATGTAATTTCAATTTGTTATTAATTGCTTCTTTGTAATGAGGGCATTTGTTCCAAATAAATGTCTGCACCAGTAAGTGACATTTCTGATTTTAAGCTTGAATAAAAATTGCGAGTGTTTGTTGTTTATGTAGGCTTCCAACATTTCCATCAACCACTCATAAAGCGCACACTTGCTTTGGAACTTAAGCCTACATACACTGAATTACATTTAACTGCAATCTAATTACCAGCATTTGCAATGGCGGCCTCTTACAGATAACTAAATCCATCCACATCCTGCAGTTCAAAAAAGGACATTTAAGAATGTCCATTGACACCACCATAAACAACTATTTTATCTACAGGGTTTGACTAGATATTAATAGAGACATATATATATATATATATATATATATCCCACAAAATCGTGTTTACACCAAGCTAGAAGACGACAGCAACGGACACAATTGAAGTCTGTGCAGCAAACGGAGATTTATTCTTCGATGGTCTCACAGGCAAGAAAAATACTCGACGCGTTTCAGTGCAGACGCACCTTAGTCATGAGCAATGGATCTACTGGTGGATACGTTTTTAAATACCACGTGACACTTGTGAAAAAAGTGAAAACAGACTCAGTAATTTAACAGTAATTACAAAACACGTACTCAGCCGAATACATGCATAATATTGTGTACTAAAACAAAACAATAGAAAGATACACAACCGCTTTTCTTTAAATTAACCACTTGTAAAATAATTGCAATGCTTGCCCACAGCGGATCTAATGGTATGCTTTTCATGCATGTCAATAAAGTTTTCTTAGGAGACCTGAAAAGCACAACTGTGCTCCCTTTGGTCCATCAGCAGGGATAAGTATAAATGGAAATAAAAATTAGTATATACTAGAGATCTTTCTATTTACAAAGTCAAGCCCAAGTGGGCAAAATCTAATTTACTGCTGTAAATGATTGCACTGAGAAACAGTGAGATTCTCTCGTCCTGCCTCAATGGTCTTGCTATATTGGGTCTCTCAGAATTCATCGTTCATGAGCAGCATCAATAACATCATAATTCAAGTTCTTTTCTTCAATACATTGTTACACCAAGCTAGAACACGACAGCAACGGACACAATAGAAGTCTGTGCAGCAAACGGAGATTTATTCTTCGATGGTCTCACAGGCAAGAAAAATACTCGACGCGTTTCAGTGCAGACGCACCTTAGTCATGAGCAATGGATCTACCGGTGCATACGTTTTTAAATACCACGTGACACTTGTGAAAAAAGTGAAAACAGACTCAGTAATTTAACAGTAATTACAAAACACGTACTCAGCCGAATACATGCATAATATTGTGTACTAAAACAAAACAATAGAAAGATACACAACCGCTTTTCTTTAAATTAACCACTTGTAAAATAATTGCAATGCTTGCCCACAGCGGATCTAATGGTATGCTTTTCATGCATGTCAATAAAGTTTTCTTAGGAGACCTGAAAAGCACAACTGTGCTCCCTTTGGTCCATCAGCAGGGATAAGTATAAATGGAAATAAAAATTAGTATATACTAGAGATCTTTCTATTTACAAAGTCAAGCCCAAGTGGGCAAAATCTAATTTACTGCTGTAAATGATTGCACTGAGAAACAGTGAGATTCTCTCGTCCTGCCTCAATGGTCTTGCTATATTGGGTCTCTCAGAATTCATCGTTCATGAGCAGCATCAATAAAATCATAATTCAAGTTCTTTTCTTCAATACATTGTTACACCAAGCTAGAACACGACAGCAACGGACACAATAGAAGTCTGTGCAGCAAACGGAGATTTATTCTTCGATGGTCTCACAGGCAAGAAAAATACTCGACGCGTTTCAGTGCAGACGCACCTTAGTCATGAGCAATGGATCTACCGGTGCATACGTTTTTAAATACCACGTGACACTTGTGAAAAAAGTGAAAACAGACTCAGTAATTTAACAGTAATTACAAAACACGTACTCAGCCGAATACATGCATAATATTGTGTACTAAAACAAAACAATAGAAAGATACACAACCGCTTTTCTTTAAATTAACCACTTGTAAAATAATTGCAATGCTTGCCCACAGCGGATCTAATGGTATGCTTTTCATGCATGTCAATAAAGTTTTCTTAGGAGACCTGAAAAGCACAACTGTGCTCCCTTTGGTCCATCAGCAGGGATAAGTATAAATGGAAATAAAAATTAGTATATACTAGAGATCTTTCTATTTACAAAGTCAAGCCCAAGTGGGCAAAATCTAATTTACTGCTGTAAATGATTGCACTGAGAAACAGTGAGATTCTCTCGTCCTGCCTCAATGGTCTTGCTATATTGGGTCTCTCAGAATTCATCGTTCATGAGCAGCATCAATAACATCATAATTCAAGTTCTTTTCTTCAATACATTGCGGTTCTGATCTAAAGTGAAATAAAATAAAATACAAGGTGTCACTTCTGTCCAAATAAAATTAAAAACAAAACACATAGATCAACAGACAATCAACATAAAATATGTAATAAAACTATCCTGGCTCTGCGGCATCTATGCGACTATGGATCTAATAATGGAATAGCACATACTTACTAACCTAGATGAACGGCTAGCTCCTCATCAAAACCAAGGCCTGAAGGGGTCAGAGTCCTGTATTGTATGATCAGTTTGGACTCTAATCTGCGGAGTTCTTTTAGTCTGTTGCCCCCACGTATGTCTGCCTTCACAAAGTCCAAGACAACGAAACTCAATAAGTTCGTGTTCTGTTCATGATGGCTGCGAAAGTGACGGGCTACGGGGTATGCTTTGTCACAGTTTTTTATTGCACGGAGGTGCTCAAGAATCCGTATTTTGGCTTTGTGGATGGTGCTGCCAATGTAGGCTAGACCACATGGACAGAATAATGCATAAACTGCATATTCAGTATTGCATGATGTATGTTTTTTGATTACATATGGCTGACTTTCCGCTGAGAGGGTACACTGCTTTTTGTTTTTGCTATTCTTGCAGGCTTTACAACTTCTACAAGTGTAAAAACCTTGGATCCCTGGGGTCCCTTTCTTATCAGTCTCAACTGCTCTGCACAGCGTGTCTCTCAGAGATCTAGCTCTCTTATATGTAATCTGTGGGTTCTGTCCTATGCAGTCAATAAGGTCTCTATCAGTTTTAAGAACAGGCCAGAATTTTTTCAAACAGTTGCGTACTGCGTGCGTTTGTTTATTGTACGTAGTTATGAACCTCAATGTTTGATCGTTCTTTTCTTTGTTCTCTCCTTCTGCCTTAAGTTTTTTGTCAATAAGTAGAGATTCTCTTGAACGGAGAGCTACTTTTTTTAAAGCCTTACTGACCGTTTTCTTAGTATAACCCCGTTGCAAAAAACGTTCTGCCATAATTTTGGATTCTATTTCGAACTTCTCTTTCGTGCTGCAATTACGTTTTGCTCTGAGGAGCTCACCCAGAGGGATACTCTCGATGAGTGCCACAGAGTGGCAGCTGTCAGCATGTAGCAGACTATTCCCTGCCGTGCTCTTCCTAAACAGGGAACTCTCAATTTTACCATTTCCTATAAATACATTGAGGTCTAGAAATTCAACCGTATTTTTGGACCAATGCGAAGTAAGGTGGAGATTAAAGTTGTTATCATTTAATTTTAGTACAAAGTCATTCGCCTCATCCTCTGTCCCTCTCCATATACAGAAGATGTCGTCAATGTATCTAATATACATTGGGACTCTATCTTTAAATGATGTTACTTTACTTACTACTTCCTCTTCCCATAAGCCCATACAGAGACCTGCAAAAGATGGCGCAAAACAGGTCCCCATTGATGTACCAAGGGTCTGATGGAAGATCTTATTGTCAAAGAGGAAGTAGTTTTGTTTCAAACATATGGATATCATCTCCAACAACATCTCTGTGTGGGCCAGGTACGAAGCTGACCTGTTGCCCAGAAAATGCCTACATGCATCCAAACCTTTATCATGAGGTATGCATGTGTACAAACTTGACACATCCATCGTCAACAAAGAGTATTCATCATCCCATGCAATACCATCCAGTTTACGCAAAAAATCGCTAGTGTCTTTCACATATGAGGGTATCTTTTGCACTAAACATTGAAGAAAAAAATCCACATATCTGGACATATTTTCCAAAAAACTCCCTCGTGACGACACAATTGGTCTCCCTGGTGGCTTGAGTGGCTCTTTGTGGATTTTAGGCAGCAAGTATAAAGCTGGGAGCTTGGGGAATTTACAGTCTAGAAATTTATATTCACTGTCTTCAATAAGTCCCTGCTTCTTCCATTCTAATATCCGTGTACTCGATTGTCTGATGGCATGTTCATACTCCATCCTGTTGCTTCTTAAGTATTTATCAGTTTCACCAAGCTGTCTCAGACCTTCATTAATGTAATCAACTTTAGACATAATAACAACATTTCCGCCCTTGTCGGACTTCTTGATTACAATAGAGTTGTCATTTTTTAAATCATCAAGGGCTGCTCTTTGTACTCTACTCATGATGTTCCATTGATTGAGATTTATACGTTTAGCTATTTTCCATAGCTCATCACTCACTCCTTTCTCAAACACTTCTATTGCCTCGTTTTTGATCTGGGGCAAGAACACTGATTTTGGCCTAAAATCACTCTTGGCACTAAGGTCAAAAGGAATGTTCTCTAATTCTAGGATGGTTGTTGGATCATCACAATTACCGGTTAATTCTGCCAATACATTCATCGTGTGTAACAATGCAACATCACCTATACGCACATCACTGACAATATTGGTAACAATTGGGTCGTTGGAATTGACTTTAGTGGCATGCCATTTTTTTAAACGCAATTTGCGTGTAAAATAGAATAGGTCTATACGACCCTGCGTGTAATCAAAAGTGTTTGTGGGGCAAAATGAAAGGCCTTTAGATAATAAATCAATCTCAGGCTTACTTAGTATTCTTGATGATAAGTTGATCACCGTCTTTTCTTCCATTACTTTATCTTTGCTTGGCCCCTTGTTCGACTTCCCACATGGCTGCTTTGATTTCCAGGTGGCTTGTTGTTTCCTCTTTTTCCTTTGCCTCCTCTTCCTCGTTTTGGAAATCCTTCTGATCTGTTGCTGGACTGTCTGCCCTTGGCTACTAGATCGAACTCCGCTAAAATGCTGGTTTTTACGCCAGTGTATTCAGATATTCCTGAAAAATCGCTCCCACTCGTGATACCACTGCCACTCGCCAGACTGGTGCCACTGACTGCTGAATGACTATCATCAAGTTGTTGTTCCGCATTGGTTGCTATGGATGTGTTGTGCACTTGTTGCCCCGATGTTTTTTTTCTCAGATGATCGTATTTTTTTGAAAATGTAAGGATTTGACCTTTTTGATAATCCACTAGATCACGTTGGAATTTCCGTTGTTTTTTTAGTTTTATCTCGCCTTCAATTTTGTCAAGTCCCTTTTCAATTTTATCCATTTCTTTTTGAAATTCATCTTCTGTGCATAATTCTTTTAGTTCAGCCGTCAAATTTTCAATGGTAGCGCTCAATTTGTCGCAATCTTTTCTTGCGAATTTAACCAGCATTTTCAGCATGTTTGTGGAGCAGTTGTGATTGTTCTCGATCCAATTCTCAACAAGCTCAGGGTCTGGGTCTTCAAACGTCGGGGTTATGAAAATACGAAATCCTCTTGGTATTCTCCCGACCTCTATTTATTTATCCAGGGTGGTCCCCTCCCACCATTTGTTCTGTTCTTTTTTGCAAGCTTTCCATAATTTGTCCAAAATCGCCTTCTTGTTATTAGGAGGGGTTAAACTCACCACTTCTCCTTTCGCATTCGCTGATGTGTCACTATGTTGACAAGCATCGAACAGTTTGCTTGCCGCTTCAGAGCGTTTTTCATATCTTGCCATTGCCATTGCTTTGTAAAACGAGTCAGTTTCCGACTCGTTGTGCTCCGATATCTTGTTTGCACATCTCCGACACGAATTCACTCAAACTACGAGTAGCTCCGTGTCAGCCTTCAGCCGGACAAAAGTTATTCAGCACGCGACTAACGAGCGGAGAGTCGGACTGCTCTGTGAAACTCCACTTGAGTTTATGTGGCATCCGTTACCTTCGTCTCGACACCGTCAGCGTGGTTGATCCGGCGGGCTGGGACTTTTACAATACTACAAATCCCACAAGCAAGCGCAAGCGCCCACAGCGCCCTTACCCAGCCGCTTTGATGAAGGCGGTCCGTTGCGAGTCAGGCAGCTTCTTCAAATCCCACAAAATCGTGTTTACACCAAGCAACGGACACAATAGAAGTCTGTGCAGCAAACGAAGATTTATTCTTCGATGGTCTCACAGGCAAGAATGAAAATAAAAATTAGTATATACCAGAGATCTTTCTATTTACAAAGTAAAGCAGTAAATTAGATTTTGCCCACTTGGGCTTGACTTTGTAAATAGAAAGATCTCTGGTATATACTAATTTTTATTTTCATTTATACTTATCCCTGCTGATGGACCAAAGGGAGCACAGTTGTGCTTTTCAGGTCTCCTGAGAAAACTTTATTGACATGCATGAAAAGCATACCATTAGATCCGCTGTGGGCAAGCATTGCAATTATTTTACAAGTGGTTAATTTAACACCTTCACTGCGGCGGCTATTCCGCCGCAGTGCTAAAGAATTTGGGCGGCCGCGCGGCGCTCGCATGCTCGTGACGGAGCCGCTCCGTCACGAGCGTCGGTTGAGCTGTGCTCGTGACGGAGCGGTTCCGTCACGGCCCGCCTCGCTCAATAGAACGCTCAGCGCAGGCGCGGAATTCGTGCCACGCATGAGCGTTCTATCGAGCTGGGCGGGCCATGACGGAACCGCTCCGTCACCAGCACAGCTCAACCGACGCTGGTGACGGAGCGGTTCCGTCACCAGCACCGAAAGGGTTAAAGAAAAGCGGTTGTGTATCTTTCTATTGTTTTGTTTTAGTACACAATATTATGCATGTATTCGTCTGAGTACGTGTTTTGTAATTACTGTTAAATTACTGAGTCTATTTTCACTTTGTTCACAAGTGTCACGTGGTATTTAAAAACGTATGCACCGGTAGATCCATTGCTCATGACTAAGGTGCGTCTGCACTGAAACGCGTCGAGTATTTTTCTTGCCTGTGAGACCATCGAAGAATAAATCTCCCTTTGCTGCACGACCTCTATTGTGTCCGTTGCTGTCGTGTTCTAGCTTGGTGTAAACACGATTTTGTGGGATTTGAAGAGGCTGCCTGCCTCGCAACGGACCGCCTTCATCAAAGCGGCTGGGTAAGGGCGCTGCGGGCGCTTGCGCTCGCTTGTGGGATATATATATATATATATATATATATATTTATATTAATGACATCCGTAGTGCATGTACTATTTAGGGATTGATTGTCATGGTCAGACTGAGACAGAAAATAGGCCCTGGCACCAAAATAAAAGTAGCTGCAGCTAGCGAGTCAGATAGCTAAAAAAGTATCCTACATTTTCAGATAGGGGCACTTTTGAACTTGTAACAACAAGCAGTATACATACTTTGCAAGGGGTGGGAGATTTCCAAAGTCAGACTGGCCGTAGCAGGCATCAGGCATTTTACCGGGAGGCTGGAAGGGTGGAGGCAGGGTTTGAAAGGGTGGGGGCTGGTTTTGGAGCAGTGGGGGCCGGTTTTATTATTGTGGTACGGTTTTACAGCAGTGCTGTAATATAAGCCCCCAGTAACAAAAGCAGCAGTGCTTCACACTTGCCCCCGTCCACTACCACACCTCTGCCTCACCTCCAGGGGGCGCGTCTGACAAAATTGCCATGGCTGCTTTGGGTTCCCAGTCCGGCCCTGGAGACTTCATGCATCTGTGGTTGCTGCGGGAAATGTTTATGGTAATAGCAGGAAACTCAAGAGTAAGAACCGGACCAGCAGACAAAAAAGACACAGCCCAAACACTGACTTGTCAGACCAGCCCTTCTGGCACTACCACACTGTCCTATAGCCCAGTCCATGTGTTCTCGCAAAACTTTTCTCGTGGGCCAGAAAGTTTGGTCTGTGATGTGACCGAGGGCCGCATTGATACCAGCAGGGTGGCGGTCGGGGTTGGTGGTAAGGTGGGTGTAAAGGAAGTGAGGCATATACATCTAATGTCTGCATTGCACAATGTGAAACCAAAAACTTGGGATTGTTCCCAGCTTCTCCACTTAACCAAATTGTGTGATCCTAGTTGTATTTCCCTTTCCCTTATTTTCTTCATTATCACATATGAAGGCCTCGAAACACATGACTTCAGGATGGGTGCTGTACAAAACTTTTTGCTGTGTTTGATTTATTATAGCCTTATAGCCCGCCGTAGAGGGCTATACCGGCTATTAAAGGCCCTCTCAAGCGTTAAAGACCCCGAGGCGAGGGCCTTTAACAAGGGAGAGGGACGTTAATAGCGGTATAGCCCATCTACGAAGGGCTATAAGGCTATTAGAACATTCTGTCACTAGAGGACAGAATGTTCTAACAAAAAAAACAAAGCCTTTTGGGACCGTGAGGGGATTGGAATCCCCTCAGGTTCCCTGAAGCCTTTGTTCACAGCCAGAGCTGTGAACAAAGAAACATTGGAATGTTGGTGCTCCAGGCTTATACCAGCCATTATAAGCCCAGAGCACTCCATTGTTTTTAATGGAGCTCCCAACATTCCAATGTTCTAATAAACTATAATGGTGTTCATGTATAATAGAATCCCATGCCAACCAAATATTGCACAACAACTGATTTACCTCGTACTACACTATTGACATTGTTGTCAGGGTAGGGGAAAGAATGAATGTTTCTCGATTCATGTTTGAAAGCTATCCCCTTTAAAAAAAATACTTCTCCATGCACTGATATAATCTGATGTACTTAGAAGAAATGGTTCTGCATGATAAAGAAATACACTATTTGAATTTTGAACATAGTTTATCATACTTTTGAACTTTTGCTGCAAAAGGTCTTTAAAAATGAAGTTGTGTTTAAAGTTGAGCGATGCAGGATACCCTAACTACTTTAACTTAAATGAACCTTTAAATAAATGCTTCCCTGATTATTCAGCAGCATTTAATGTTAGTGCTGAGTTGGGTAAACATCAGTCCAGTGCTGCTCTTTACTAGGGGGACCAGGTCAGGGGGTGCTGCATGTAAAGGTCAGGAGGGATGCATGCGGCCCACGGGCCATACTTTGAGTATCACTGGCCCAGTCTGATCCTCTTGAATCTTAATCTTATGAAAACCCTCCAGAGCTGCAATGGTCCATACATACAACTGTCCTGTGTGATTCAAGACCAGCATGTGCTTTGAGAAGACCCAGAAAGTTGACGCCAGTGATGAAAATGCACCGTTTCTTTTATTAATGCATGAAGGGAAATAATCATTAAAATGAGACAGAAAGCTGGAACTCCATTACATTTTAAACCACAAAGCATATGTTGAAACAGAATTGATGATAAGATGGCAGGTAGTTTTATTGGTAGATTGAGACCGTCCACTCCTCCATTGGTCAGCAAGGTTGGTTCATGATGACGAAGGCTTACAATTCGTCTAAGGAGCCTAAAAAAGAAACACTTACTTCAACATAAATGTAGCATGGCCTCTAAAGAATACATTTATTCTCTGAACCATCTAACATTTTTTATTTATTTGTTCTTTTAAATAGAGCGAAACTGGCCCACGAGAGAGTGCTTTGCAATGTAGAAAAACAATCATACAACATTCAGTCGGAAAAATGAAAAACCATAACAGGAAAAAATAAGACTCTAGATGGCATTAGTTAATACACGTTGGGACTATAAATATGACACAGCAAAGGTAATACATTTTTGTAAATAACAATAACCAATAGCATGCTAACTTCGATGACAAAATTCTAACAAAATCCCTAAATTAAAGTAAACAAAATCTAAATTATATCGAAAGAGAACTTCATATTGGATGAGGTTTTTTTGTCTCGAAAAAGCAGCTCTAACCCTGCTCAAAGGCATGGAACATACTGGCCTCTCACTATTCAATCATAAATAAAAAAAATATAAATATAATAAAGTCATTGCCCAGTGGGAAGCCAAGATGAGTTTGGTATGAAAGAACTAAAAGTCTCTTCTTAGTGTTAAAACACATATTTTAAAACAATATTTAATCTTATTTGGATGGTTGCTTTTCTCCAGAGACTTACAAAAAATGTAGATTTTCCCAAACCAATTAATGATCCAACGCTATTGGCCTGATGACGATGCGATTAGGAATGGCTGCGACCCTTGGTCGGAGCCATCCTAACCGCATTGTAATCACCGATTCGGATTTCCTTCCAACCGACCCATTTTGATGGGGTCGGTAGGAAGGGAAACCGAATCGGCTTTCTGGATGGCTTCAGGCGGGCTCAGAGAGCCCGCCCGCCATCTGGAAACCCTGCAGTAATGCCCCGGCCAGCTCTTTCCGGCTGGGTATTATAATGGCAGTTTCCCACTGCCTTTTTGTGGTGGCCTTTCTGGCATGGATAGGCATGGGGAAACAGCTTTGGGGGCCTCCAGCAGGGCCTCCATGGGTGCCCCCCTGTTGATCCCTGTACCCGGTGGCAGGCACCTTCGGGTGCCTGCCACAGGATGCAGGGATGAACTGCACCTCTGCTCTTTCAATGAGAGCATGCATTCTGTTCGGAATGCATGCTCCCATTGAAAGAAATAAGTAAGCGACTGAACAGGGTTCTGTAGCATCCTAATTCCAGGGCTGGAACCGAAGGCAGGAGGACATTCTGTTCCATGATGACGGTCAGATTCCGGTCCGTCCGACATCGCAATTGGGATCTATGTGGTTCAAATTAGTGTTTCAAGTGTTGGACATAGAGTATTCAATTTTGGTGAATGTACTTGTGATTCACTTTTAAATAACTATGCACCATTTAGGAAAGTCAAATAAAAGGGCTTTTATCACAAGTTGTCAGGTCGCCATTAACAGTGACTTCTCGATTAACACTGTAGTATTCCACAAACAATTATCTACATCTTTTACCATAATCGTAGAGTCTGAAAATTACTTTGACTTGGGGAACTGGATGTTTCTTTGGACAGTAATAAACACTATGAAATGTCCACCCCAGTTCACCAGATCATTGTGCACTTCTTACATACATATGGCAGGCTGGTTATCAACAGTCAGGAGACAGGTAAGATCAAAATTGAAAAGAGCAGATACCATGATAAGCTGGTGCCTTCACTTGTTTGAGTTATGTAAAGAAGCACTTGCCAATACCATTAGGATTAAAGATATCAGAACAAGTATTATGACCAAATCATGTACAATGCTGGTTTATGCCAATCAGATAGTATTATTCATGCAGGCTAATTAGCAAAACAATACATAAACAACTAAAAAAATCACACAGACATTTTCGGACACAAGATAAATAAATCTTTGACCAAATTTATCTCAATTCATGCACCTAGATAACTGCCACCCATGGACATGCAATAACTACATTTATTATTTCCACAGCAATAGCTGGAAGTGCTAGTCAGCAGTGATAAATATTGTACAATCTAAGCTATTGATCGGGTCTTGTTGAAACAAACACCAACTGAAACATTGGCATAACTTGACATCATCATTATTTGGATAGATTACAATGCTATAAATAACACTGTAACCTAAATTTTCGTTTTTCATTTAAGGCCACTCACTTTTTTCTTGCACGTAAATTATTCTTAAAAATCAATTGTTTAATAATGCATTTCATATGGAAAGGGAAATGATCTACATTCAATAGACGGCGGCTAGCATAGACACTAGCTTTTGACAAACCAGCTCAAACTGTATCCTTGACTTATTTACAATGACGTATGGTGCCTGAAAAATTCTTTAATAACACCTTTTCAATACTGCTGGAACTTGAATCTTTCCTTCAACTTCGGGTTTCTAATTAAGTCTCAGAACCCTACTTTTTTTTAAAGAAAATGTAATTTAAGTTGATTTAGAACTTGTTTCATTTTTGGAGTTGAATACAAAACATGTAGAAAATCTTTAATGTGAACCTTTAGGTAACATTAGTACCTTCTGTGGAATGCTGAGATTAGGTCAATCCCTAAAAGGATTTAGGGTATTATAAACTCTAAATAGGCAAAGGTGATATCTGCCAATTTTTGGAGCATGTACCACATCTGCCAAACTCTAAATAACCCTTGGAGCACTCTGACATTGACTACTATTGTTTGCCTCCATTCTAATTTCAGTAAAAGTGTGGATAATAACCATCAATCGATAGGGAAAGTTGGCAAGTATGTTTCCCAGAGTGGGTGAGACTGGGGAAACCTATATCAATAGGCTTAGAACCTAAATGCTGCTAATCATTTACAGCTATTAATTGCTATATTTCCTGAAATTCGGTCTGGGTGGAGTCTGTATACGCTGAATTCTGGCCTTTGTCGTTTATGTAAGCTGAAACTTTACCACCCTTGCTTTTAATTTACCATTCTCTTTCCCCTTTTACGAAAGACGTTTCAAAAACCATTATTCAGCAAGATTGGTTTAGGACATATAACTTAGCTACCTTATTTATTGTCAGTGGCAGTAATTCCATGATGACTACATGCTTTGTCAGATTTATACATATATACTGTACCATGAGAAATTTGCAAATGATTGAAAACTGGTTTAATATGAATGTCCTCTTAGCAGTTGTCCAAGAATCCAAGAGCTTACTCGACCAAGGAGGTTCGGTCGCCATCATCCTGCTCAATCTGAGCTCCGCGTTCGACATTGTAAATCACAACACCCTTGTGCAAAGATTGATGAACATGGGAATATCAGGAACTGCCCTCTTATGGCTTAAATTGTTCCTGCAAGACAGGGATTTTCAGGTCTTCGAAGACGGTGGTCTTTCAGACAGCCTCCCACTCAATTGTGGAGTGCCTCAGGGTTCTTCCCTGAGCCCCATGCTGTTTAATGTTTATATCAGGCCTTTGGCAGACATCGTTACCCCATTCGGAATTTCGATAGTCACCTATGCTGATGACCCCCAACTGTTTTTTTCCCTCAATCAAGGACAAAACACCCATCCCCCCACGTTGGACCTCTGCCTCGGGAAGGTAGCCAAATGGTTTGAATACTCCTGTCTTAAACTGAACTGAGACAAAACGGAGCTTATGATCCTGGGTAATAGCACTAAGCTGAGTCGTGAGCTAGGCTGGCCAAGTTGCTTAGGCCCCCATTCCCATGCCTAAAAATGCCATCAAGAGCCTTGGAGTATGGATAGATAACTCTTCCAAATTCGACCTTCAGGATGTGAAGGTGGCCGCCACATGCTATGGGCTCCCCAAGATACTGAGGAAGACTCTCCCACTCCTCCCCTTCCCCACCAAGAGACCCTCATTTTATCCAGACTAGATTATGGTAACTCCCTTTACCTAAGTGCCCTAAAGAAACGAGTAGGAAACATCAAGTGGTCCAGAACTGTGCTGCCAGACTTCTGCTTGATATTCCTAGACACCAATTTGCCAGACAAGCCTTACACTTTCTCCATTGGCTGCTAGTGTATAAGAGAATCAGGTTGAAGTCTCTCTGTGTTGCCCGCAGGGCCTTATGGGGCGATGTCGCTGCGATCTCTCAGCCCTTAATTTCTTTTTATCTCCCTCGTAGAACACTGCATTCCTCCACGGCTCATCTAGTGATCAACCCTTGCATTAGGAGGTGAGATAATGGGAGGATGATCCTTCTCATATAGAGCAGCTTCACTGTGGAATGCTTCCCTTCAGGAAGAGGCTCAAGACCTGGCTTTTTCTAAACTTATCCCAGTAATAGGATCCCCCTAATAAGTATTATGGGCCTCATTACGATGTCAGGTGGAAACTTTCCGTCCAACACCGTTCAGATTCGGAACCAACCGACACGCGGTCGGCGGTTCTAACCGAACGATTACGATGCTTCCGAACACTGTTTGGAAGGACTCCCATTGACTTCAATAGAGCCTGTGTTCCAGCCGACTACACGGGCTCCTATGGGGAAAATGGGTGTCTGCGTAAAACTATGCACCCTGTGGCGTACACCCCATGGTGCCTGCCACATTGTGAATGGTTTTACAGGGGGTCCCGTGGGTACCCCCCGGACCCCAACAGGATACCTCAGGATGAAGGGGGCCCTGCTAGGCGCTCCCCTGAAGTCAGTTTCCCACAGCCTTTTCGTGTGGGACAGTCCAACTTGGAAAGGCTGTCAGAAACTGAAATCGTAGTCTCTCAGTCGGAAACACTGCCCGTAGAGGTGTAAGATGCGGTTCTGACTGACAGAACTTCTCTGAGAACCTGTCAGGACAGATTCGGAGCCTTTCTGCCCCACATCGTAATGAGGCCCTATGTGCGGTACTATCAGCGCTGGGATGCCTATGGGTAGCCATGTGCTTAATAAGTGCTTATAGCATAACATTTGTTTTTAAATGGGATGGTAATGTTAAATTAGTTTATTAGTCATTATTTATTGATGTTAATATAGTTGCTTATTGTAGATTGCTTTTGATTTTAATTACTAAGGAAAGTGTATCTTTATTTTTTTTAATTTTTCTTTCTCTCTAACATATTTACTCAAACATTACTTCAATTATGCCTTAATACCATGAAGGTGGATATGTATTTACCAGTTGCAAAGCAGTAACTAGTGTTGCCTGAGGAGTGGACTCTAAGGTCAAATGATGGCCAATTAACTATTATCACATGTTCCCTTCTGGTAATATCTAGCATACCTTTCAACACAGAAAAGTTAAAAAGAATAAGGTTTCCATCATCATGAATAGATTTGGTCAGTTTATGTAAACCAGGAGACGTGCTTTCCAGTCCTAATCGACCGTCTTTGATCATCTTGACTAATCTCACTAATTATCTGTGAGTCAGTTGCCTATTCTACCACAACTGGCAGAAAATGTACCTGCCTTAGAAACTGGCAACTCCCCCAGTGTCAAGACATATACAGAAAAGAAGACACTAGGGCCCTTATTACAAGTTGGGGTACTTCACTAACTGCAGGAGAAGTTCCATAACTCAGGATTATAAGTCTCTCTGAGCTCAGAATTATGTCTCTGCAGACTTCAGGACTGCCTCTATTGTTGTAGGAGCAGGGGTGGAGACTGTGGACAGCATTACAGCCTAACCACTGCCTCCCCCCTCCGGTATCACTGCACCAAAAATCATCACACATGTTAGCAGGCCCTAAGTGTGAGAATTCTATGGTAATCAGCAGGCACACCACTCTGATGCTCTATCATAGCACAAGCCATATAATTTTTGTGAAAATGGCCTAAATCACATATACAAGCGATTTCAGAGTAGAAGCTGTGAGCACAAACAGTTGAACATTACAGTTATATTATTAGTACTATTTGTGAGTGTAATGTTCTTTAATTCTTTCAGTACGACACAAACAAATCCAGATATCGAGACAGAGCATGTATTGCTTTTTCTAACTGGCATATATATAATGTGGACCACCCAACAATTTATTGAGGGCTCATAGATATAGTTGAGAGATTGTACATAATGTTCAGTAGTATGGGAGAGATTATAATAAACACTGGGAGAAGACAGGTGGGTTGTAAATGCTCCATAGGTGTGTGGATGAGAGAATGAGAAATTAGTAAAATCTGAATCTATGACATTTCATCGCATACATTCACCACGCATGGCTTTACAACGCGGTTCTTACAACAACTGCGTTGTTACCATATGTGCCATTACATCTCAAGTCATATCAACGACTTGCTGTAGGGGGCGCACTGGACTTAGGAATAGTATTAATTAGTAGTCCTACTCCAGTTTGTGCAACTGCAGGGAAGGTGTTGGATTTAAAATCCAACACATTCCCTGGTGTTGCATTCCCCCTACAGTAAGTCGTTGATACGACTTGCGATGTAATGGCAAATGTGGTAACAACGAGGTAGTTGTAACTACTGCGTTGTTAAGCCATGGGTTGTGGAAACAGTGCTGCAAATGCTGTTTCCCAGATTATGCAAGCAATTGGGCTATAAAGACTCCAAGATTGTGTGAAAAAAGGGTGGAGGAATCCATGACAGGTTAACCATCTGTCTTTTACCAACTCTGCAGTTCTATCAACCAGCATCTGCCTTTACCAATCAGGATATGCATCTTTCGTTGGCCGATATGGCTTTGGAGATCCGTGGAAATGAACATTCCACCAATTTCTAGAGGAAATGCTAACTTTGGTGGAAAATTCTCTAGCAGTATTTCCTCCACCATAGTCTTCCAAGTATGGAGGAAACTGAGCCTGTGGATGCTGCTCCAGATTTATCATTGCCTCCAGTAGTTATAAGATCTTCCTTATAACACTGAATCCGGAATCAGTCCGTATAGTTTTATTTAACAGGAATCATGCTGAGACTGTCGGAAGCCTTACCTGAGAGGTCATGTTTCCTATAAAATCCACTTTCAGCTGAAAAACAAAGAAAAACACTCAATCAATGTCGTCTTCTGCTGCTCATTACAGATAATGTGTGTTGACATATATGCACATGGCTATAGACATATGATATGCAAAATCTGCTCATTAAAAGGTTCCACTCAGAGAGGACTTACAGGCACATGCATCAAAGCTATTTGCGATCGCAAACGGTGCGAATTGCAAAAATCGGCCATTTACAATCTCAAAATTAGCTTTTGCGATGCATGAAACAACTTGCCACTTGCACTTTAAAAAAATCGCAATTATTTGCGAGTTTTCGAATTACGATTGAATTTAAGGAATCGCAAGCAATACAAGAACCACTTGAGAATAGCGATTTCGCTGGAAGGGGGCGCAAATTACGATGAAGTTAAACGTCATGGTAATTTGCAAAAACTTTGAAAAATGCACTTTTGTGCATTTTTCAAAGTTTCACGTTGCGCACACACATGCCTTTAGAGCATGTGTGTGTGTGCAACATATGTGCATAGATCAATTTCAGGGATGCAACAGGGTGTCCTTTCGACACCCTTGCACCCTGAAATTGCATGCCCAATGTGCCAGGACCTTTTGGTACTCGCAAATTGCGCATGCAATTTCCAATTCATTCCTATGGGCCTGTAGGCCCATAGGAATGAATGGGAAGCCATTCCTTATTTGCGACTCGCAATTTGCAACCCGCAAGTAAGGAATGTGTAGGAATCGCTATTTTTATAGCGATTCCTACATGCATAGGCTTTTGCGAGTCCTCAATTGCGATTCCTTATTTATCGCAATTAAGGACTTTCAAAATCCTACCTTGATGCATGTGCCTGTTAATCCCTAAAATAGAATTTGGGGAGGTTTCTAAAATAAGATCTGATAAGGTACAAAATTCTCAAGTTCCATATCATCGTCTCTAGCCCAATGCAGCTTTTCCCTTGTGGGAGGGTCTACTGCTAAGCGCGGAAGGAGATGATAGACGGCAATGGACACTTGGAGTATTCCATATATTCACAAAGTAGTTATGATAAACAAAGCAACAGTGCTTACTTGCATACTTCTTTACACTGACCCGTCATTGTACCATGATTGTGCTCTGGAAGGATCACTTCTAGGAGCTAGGGTCAGACTGATTTGCATATGGCCATGTCTGAACTGGGGTGGCTGAGTGAGCTAAAGAATGGTGATGGATTAAACCCAGATCAGTTGACTGGGGGTGAGTGTTTGATTTGCTCTAACGCTCCGTCCATCATCCCCTTTTGTATTGCTAGGTTTTTACAGCACAGCCACCATATTCAGATAGGACTTCCTTGCTCCTTTTGCCTTTGGTTGCTTTTCATGACGTGCTTTCCTGTGTACTCTCACCCCCTTTTTTCCAACAACTGGGAAGGCCTTGCTTCAGCTACCGAAGAGTTTGCAGAATCCCACATGACACCGATGATAACTGGACAGTCGCCCTTTATGATGACCATGCTGCCTTTTTAGATAAACAACCTATCTGCTGGGGGTCACATGCATAATAAGAATTGTTGGAAATGTAAAACAGCAAACAACCAGGGGAGAAACTCAGAAGGTCCCAATTCAATTTTTAGAAAGTTTATCACATGTGCAGACATTATGCCCCATTTTTGCTGCATGGAACCTGTGTCTGCCTGCCCGGTGATGTAAAAGTTTGAGGCCTGTTTAATGGAACCCCACCATACAGAAGACACTGCAAGGAAATCTCTGCATATTGTAACTTATATATGTGTACTACTGGGTATGCCTAATTGGCACCCGGAGAGCCCTGGTAAGCGATGAAACGAGAAGCATGACGAGTTATTGCCTGAGCTCCAGATTGATTGAGGCACTTTCGCTATTGGTTTTGCAGGCGTGTCATATCTTTTCAGGCAAAGTAACTGAAACTTGTAATTTTGGTTCAGACATCCTGCTCCTAAAATCTTGCTTTTAGAGTTACTTCTCCATTCTTACACTGACATTCCTGATGTCTCTCTAAAGACTTGGCAAGACGAGCTCAAACATTAGTCTGTGATGGACTTTCTGATAATTGTACACCTTGGAAGGTGATAAAGCTAGCCACTAGCATCCATCATTCATTTCTGGTCTTCAGCAAATTTAGAAGTGATTGTGTTGATGGAGACATCTTGTAATTCTATGGTAGCTGTTTATACCAGACACACTCTTCATGCCTTTTGCAAACTCCTTCATATGGTCCTTTCATAAAGCCATCAAAGAGATGGTCGTCACACTGGCACCATCCACTATATAATACACAATAAAGCAGACCAGGTCTGGAAATAGTGTGTGTCTAAACCGGACTGTGATCCAGTTGGATGACTGTGTAGAAATAAGTACTCTTGAAAAGAAATGCGGTAGAGCGCATAATGTTGTTAAAAGCACAGAGGGCTAGAATGATTCCCATCAGACCACCGTTGTGGTGGAAGTTGCGTCATGTGGGAATTACTAGACAATCCATCATGCGACCGACCAGGTAGTGCCGGGGTGCGAGTGGATGTCAGTAGTCTAGCTCTAGTGTTGAACCTAGACTAATGTGAAGAAAGTGCAGTGCTCAAATGCTAGTGAAAATAGATAAAATAGGCTACGTGGATCCTTGTGACATTGAAAAGGGAATCCAGGTGTCTACAGTTAAAAACACGCTGGGTAGTAAGACTACCCTATAGCGGTTTTGACCGTTGTACATTGCGCTATAGGGTAGTCTTACTACCCAGCGTGTTTTTAACTGTAGACACCTGGATTCCCTTTTCAATGTCACAAGGATCCACGTAGCCTATTTTATCTATTTTCACTAGCATTTGAGCACTGCACTTTCTTCACATTAGTCTAGGTTCAACACTAGAGCTAGACTACTGACATCCACTCGCGCCCCAGCACTACCTGGTCGGTCGCATGATGGATTGTCTAGTAATTCCCACATGACGCAACTTCCACCACAACAGTGGTCTGATGGGAATCATTCTAGCCCTCTGTGCTTTTAACAACATTATGCGCTCTACCGCATTTCTTTTCAAGAGTACTTATTTCTACACAGTCATCCAACTGGATCACAGTCCGGTTTAGACACACACTATTTCCAGACCTGGTCTGCTTTATTGTGTATTGTATCTTGCGAATAGGGGTATGAGCAGACAGGTCTTTAAATATTCCCCTTGACCCTCCCCCACCCCTGTATTTTCTACCATCCACTATATGTCACACAACTCAATCACACCCAGTTTAGGTGTCAACGTGCTTATGTTGCGAATCCTCAACAATTACATTCTAAATACCACCACTGCCTTTGTCACATGTCTCTTGTGTTAAGTTTTTTGTGCAGGTGTTGGATGAGTGCACGTCCCTTGATCATGAGAGGCAGATTTCCTTAGCATGCATTGCACAGTTTGTGGTTGTTCTGCAAGAGGTGCTGCCACAGGATACTTTATTGCAATAGCACGTATGGTCACTATCCCCATATATAGAAGGTTGCTCTATGCCAGCAGTCCTGGAATCTCTTCTTGTGGATGGTTGGTGCAGGTACAAACATATGCTTATCCACTCATCCCTGAAAAGTGTTTGTAGGGCTTATCAAAGTGGACCTGTGACATTCACCAAGGGGGAGGTACATAGCCTCATCTTGGTTATCATCAGGACCATGAAAATATATTTTGCTGATGCCAGATGACAAGGAAGGTGTAGCTGATGTGTGCTCTTCCACACCAATTGACAGCATCCTAGGCCATATGTTCACATATCTCCAAGGACATCCGACTTACCACATATTGAGAGAACCCATCCCTTGCGCCGCCACCAGAACTCCACACTGCATAGCCCATTAGCGCCGCTTTAGCGGCAGTTTCCTGCCGCTAAAGCGGCGATAATTTTAACTCCATTCTTGATAATATGCCTATTAATATTTTGTTGCTAATGTCTCCCTGCTTATGTTGCGTTTGTTTCCACAACCATTCACAGTCCGCCTTACTGGTAATAGCTGGTAAATAGTCCACCTTCCATGTTCACAAATTTAAATTCACTGCAGTGATTGTAATAAATTAATATTTCAATCCTTCACGTCGACTGTTTCCTTGAAGGTTCAAACAAAGAAGGTGTTGCATTTTCAACCTTTTAAACCTTAACAAAATATTTTCTCAAGCTTCCAAAAGTTTGAGAAGTTCAACAAGTATTCACAATATGATATCCTCGATAGTTCAGAGTTTCTCCAAATCCATTTGTAAAGGAGTCTTCGAAATATTTTCATAACATGGACACAGACAAAAAGTAATCACAAACACCACATACCGTGAGATACAGTAGTTGAGGGAAGGCCGACAATTTGCATTTTCTAGGAGGATGAAGTAGAAAGCATGAAAAAGGTTGTGGGGATGACAAGGAGATGGGATGGAGGGATGTGAATCCTGAACAAATTTGCCAAGTTCTGTCTTTCACAAATATTTTACAAAAAGCATATATAAAATTCTAATTACATGCTCAGCGCATTTTTCAAGGAACATTTAGAGTAGCTGGGGTACTTACAGGAGCTGTCAAGTAGTTTCTTAAATCCACCTTCAGCTGAAAATAAAGCAGAATAAAGGTTAGCTGATTTCTGAGGAGTGAGTACAGACCTTTTTTAACCTTAGGAGACCATGCTAGTTTATAGATAGATAAAGAGTGAAGTCCGCTTTTGAAACACCAGACACAGACAATGTTCAATGGGCAAATATAAATGCTAAACACCTCTGTACATACATAACTCATCTTTCTCCTATGCATTATACTGAGTTACATATGACCAGGGAGGAGGAATCTGATTGTCTTTAGCAAGGGGTACCAATTTTAGACCTCTCTGCAGGAAGGTTTATCTAGTGACAGTTGCCACAGCTTCTGAAATGTGACTGATTTAGTTATTTATTACATTTTTAGAGAGTGGGGTCTTTCTACAAGATGGTGGTTCATTGTGCACCACAACAAAAACAATCACGTAGGGAAAAAAATGACACAGCAATAAAATGTTAACCAGTTTGCTGCTTCGAACGTTTCGCGCCAGTGCGGAGCATTTTATTAAGCGGGCGGGGCCGCGAAGGCTAATGGACGCGCGCAGCACTACAGAGGTAGTGCTTGTGATGGCCGTTGGCCCACACCCGCAGCGAACGGGTTAAAGAAATGTAACGGAACTAGACTGAGAAACGTTCAAAAACGTATTTAGGTCCTTTTCACAGATTAAAAAGTTAGGACCAAGTCAGAGCATGGGGACAGGGGATTTCCAGTGCTTATGTGCTTATTGTAAATTTGTGATTTGCTAACAAGAGAAAGATTAAGGTGGTCAAGAGAATGACTGTAAGTCGTGCAAGCTCCTGTCCCGGCTCCTACTGAGAAGTTTATCTGCCCGATCAGAGTTGTAAAAAACATAAGGGCTATATAAGGGAGACAGGAAAGTGTGAATTCAAGGAGGGTGTCTAGCAACAACCAATGCAAAGATGTAAGGATAGGCATTATGCCTTCACTTTTCCATGCACACATTCACTCAGCTACCCATGCTAATCAATGCAGCCTAGCAACAGCCCCACAATTCCAGTACTGAAATTCACACATAGCTATACCAATGCACGTGAAATTTGAATTGTGGAACTCCCTCCTCTTCTGGTACTGAGAACCACACAGAACTCGTCCATATTACAATGGCTGAGTTGGGCATTTGTGGGTTGGCACATCAATGGCTGGAGCCCTTCCTTTCAGGGCAGTCCCAAAGGGTCCAACTGGGCCAGCAAGTTTCAAACATTGGTGCACTCAACTGTGGTGTCCCCCAGGGCTCAGCATTGTCCGCTCTCCTTTTTAACATCTACCTCCAGCCACTAGTGGCCGCTCTGGTCCGCATGGACGACACACAACTAATCCTCCAGATCGATAACTGCTCTCAAGCCCACGCCCGTGTGCAAAACATACTTAGACACACTATGAACTGGATGACAGGCAGTTCGTTGAAAATCAACCCTGATAAAACTGAGATCCTGGTCATCCCCTTCAAAAACAATCTACTGAAATGACCTCTTCTGGCCGCAAGAGCTGGGCACCACCCCAATGCCAGTTCCTGTCGTAAAAAGCTTGGGCATCAAGATTCATACCAACCTCTCTATGGCAAATCAAGTCTTGGCCGTGGTCAGAACCTGTATTGGCTTAATGAGACAGCTACGGAGACTGGCCCCCCTCCTGGCATTTTCCCCACTACAGAAGGTAGTGTTGGCTATGATCATGTCCAGACTGGACTACAGTAATGCCTTATATATCGGTCTCCTCGAGAAACTTATCAGCAAGCTACTGGTGACTATGAATGACACAGCTATGTTTATTTTCAGGCTTCCCAGATGGGCCCACGCGACCCCCCTGTGGGGTCGCTGTCTCCCCATGAAACAGAGAATAAAATTCAAGGGTCTCTGCATTGCTCATAAAGCTGTGCATGGCCAGGCCCCAGCCTATATCAAGGAGCGCCTAGGGAACTATGTGCCATGTCCTACACTTCGATCGTCCAAGGCAGCCTTCTGTCCCACCCACGGTTCATAACCGCATCTAAAGGTGGCAGAGCCTTCACTGTCTTAATTCCTCAACTTTGAAATCGACTGCCCGAGAATCTCCGCAAGGAACCCGCACTCCTCCCCTTCAGGAAGGAACTCAAGACTCTCCTGTCTAGGGAGGCTCTGGGCACAGCCTGATAACTCTTCCAAGCATTGTAGCTGTGATTCCTGATTGAGTTTGGCCACTCGCTCAAAGCGCTAAGAGACCTGCTTGTGATTATGCGCTCTACAAATGTCAGTTAACATAACATAACATAACAATGTTATTGTAGCCTCTACCAACGTCCTTCAAACATCTGTGGCACTTGTTGTACTGCTTGGAGCTCTGCATCTGCTTATAAAGACTGCTGCGTGTATATGAAATCACTTGAACATATATGTGTGTTTTTCTTGTATGCACTTCTCTATGTTAACACTTAGTATTTTCCAGGTAACTTACCAGTATAGTTAGTAATTCCAAAATCCACTCTTTCGTGTCACAGCCTCATTCGGTGAGGTATGTTCACGCCCAGGAGACAGGCACCCAGCTAGCCTCTGACCTGGCAAAATTTGACTTTTGTTTCAAATCTTTTTTTATTTTCTGTCAAAAACACACACCACAGTGCTATTTATAACACAGAGTTAAGCCTACAACTCTATCAAGGGCCGGCCGCATGACTGAGCGCTTGGTTGACAAAGTTGAGATTCCATATAGTAGGTTATATATCGCACACAGCGTTATGCCTACAACCCCTTGAGGGGCCGGCCGCGTTCCTTAGTGTATAGCATAGAGTCATCCTTTCCTGTGGCAAGGTTAGGCCCCCAAGACCTATCTTCATTACGAACAGGCAACTGGCCCAAACTCGACCATGTGACTTTTAATAAGGGTAACCTCCCACATCACTTCCACTGTTGGTTACCGAAGTAATAGACTGAACCAGAAGCAATAATGGGGGGGAGCGTGCAAACTGCAATGAGTCTTAGACAGAGCCAAGATGAAAATACCCTTTCTGCAAGGAAATCTGATCATAGGTTTCAAATGACCCAATGGGAGGGGGCGGGGGGGTCTCAAATACTGTGTTATCTGCTCTATTCATATGGACACAATCCAACAGGAAGACAACAGGTACTAAGACACATCATGGCCTCCGTCAAACCCAAACTTAAACCTAGGTAGCAACAAACTCAGTGAACTTACAACACTTAATAACCCAAAGTGGGCCATTTGCAAACGCTACCCGAGTCAACGCACAGGACATGGCACGTTTGGACAAAGAGTACATAAATGCCGCTGGCCTGGCAGGGCTTGTCTGTGTCAATCAGCTGGAATCTACCAAATCATAGAAGGAAAAGCACGATTCACTCCAACCCGACGACTAGGAATATCTCTCAAATGTATTTTCTTTATCCTTCAGCTTGCTTGATCTTTAAGGCAGAAAACATGGACAACAACACCAAGAACGATAAGGATCTGTTCTATCAAGGACAGCAGCATATTCCCTCAACTTGGTACAACAATATAGAATGAACTCAGATAATAGAATAAAACCCTAAATCGTGTGCACAGAGTATTTATGCCTGCGGTTTTTGTGCATGGTTTCACTAGGTAATGCCTCCACTGCTGTTGTCCCTCTACATGTGCAGGGGCAGATTCCTGGCTGGAGGGTTTGGCCTGCCGTTAATGGCAACCCAGGTGCAGCATGGATGACCAGCAGAACCACATCATGGATGATGCAGCAATGGGCATGTCACCAAACATGGTATTTATCTGCCTCTTACCTTTGGCATCTGTACCATTCATAAAACACATGAAGGTCTCAAGGTGGCCACCATCCTGGTATAAGGTACTTGCCCACCGGAGATGTGGCTAGAACTTGTAAGTCTGCCATTCTGAGGGATAAATGGTTGTTGAGCGAGGAGAAGGCAGGTTGAAGCAGTGCCTAAGTACGCATCCAGCTGTTTCTACTCTCCCACTATCGCAAACATCCATTACGTTCAGGCAGCTAGAGGTGTGGCAATTGCACAGAGGTGCACAAATACCTGGGCCCGGTGTTACTTCACAATGAGTGCAGCAGTGTGCAGAACAACCGTGATCTCAAAGAGGAATTACTTTGTTGACTAATTACCAACCCAAAAAGGAAAATCAAAGTATGTGCACAGTCACAAAATGCAGTGGCTGACCTAAAAGATGAAGGACCCCTCAAAGAAGCGATGAATGAAATGAAGAAGGTTTACACAACCAAACCAATTAATGAAGTGGTATGACCCAGAGCTCTTCCTTGTAAATTGTTGTATTGATATGACCTCCGGCGGACTAGACAGCTAATGTTGTTTGTAGCTAGAGCTAAAAAGGTGTCATATGAGACCCGTGCACAGCCATAAGCCTTGTAAGCCAGGGTCTGCCCCAAGATATAGAACTAAAGGACATATTTACAAGCCCTTCATGCCACCAGAGCTTCACTTTTTATGATGCTCCGGTGGCATAGCAGCATTCCCCATATTTACAAGGTGGCGCTAAACCACTTAGCGTAGCTTAATGCCACTTTGTAAATATGCCCCTTTCCGCCGAAGTCTTCTACGGCAAATGGGCATGCAATGGCTTTGGCAGTGGGCATTCCACCGCAACAACCATCGCTTTTTTGACACTGCCCTAGATTTACAAGTTTGGGGCAGCGCCACCAAATAAGGCCAGGGTATACAAGGTCTTAGAATGGCGAAACGAGGAGAAATTATTAATTTCTTCTAATTTTTTGCTCTTTCTTTGTGTGTTGAGGAGCAAATCGTCATTATTGATTGTTTATGTGCAGGAAGGTGTCCCTTCATGCACTTAAACAATCGCCCCTGAGGTGCAGACACCCTTGCAACATGGCAGCAGGGTGGCTGTGCTGGCGATAGGCAGCTTTTTTAGCACAGCGGTGCACCGTATTCTTGTGAATATGGTACATCCCCGTTGGAGCGCGTCATTGCCAAATTTGGCATAACACCATGCGCCAACATTGTTTTGTAAATATGCCCCTGGGTCCTAGGAAATGGTTCTTATGGTTTTTTTCATACATATTTGTTGGCAGAGTAGTAGTCCAAGAGAATCTAAAGAGACACGTCACTAATTAAGGCCTGTAATGGGGAAAGGACAAACGGATGACACTTCGTAAAATCCACTTTCCATGAAAATGTTGACATATTTTACATTTGATAATGTGCACTGAACACTTAGTAGAAACTTTTCTCTCAACTTACAGGTGAAGGAGTAGCGGGCTCCAGATAGTGCCTCAACTTCAGGAAATCTGTAAAAGAGTTTATAAATTGAACAAATTGATTTTCTTTTCTGATAACATAGGCCAACAGCACCCTATGTGTCTGACGATGTTTTTTAACATGTGACTCATTACAAACATGCATTTTCGTTTCCTAGCGTATATTCTGGGTGTGTGCAGTTAATAATCGAACAGCAATCTCACCAAAATATCAGCATGATCGATTACAAACATAATTAAAAACAAATTGTATTCATACGAGAAAGCACTCATCTGCGTATTACTTCAGTTATTTATCGAATCAGAAGTATAATAACTATGTCAATAGGTAATTGAATAGGTCAGTGAAACTATATCCAAGAGACGGTGATCCCAAAAAATGAACTGTGCCTCAACCATCCCAGTGCAAGTTGAATGAATCGGGGTGGGTGAGCAACGAGGAGACAAAGGTAAGAGGTTATCTCATGTGTAGAGAGGTGAAAAAAAACCTCATCAGCAAATTCCTTTATTCGATGAATACCATAACCATAAAAGAATGCATCAAACATACAATTAAAATACGATTACAATCATAAACTAGTCACTGTGTATAGTTAAAAGAAAGAACAATTCATGTTAATTTTACAGAAGAAAAGTCAATGGGCAAAGTGCTCGTGTGCCAAAGTACATACAATGTAAAAGACCTATTTCAGACATAAGTGTCTGACAGGAGCTATGCACGTTCTGCCTTAGGGAAACAATGTGCATATAGTAGTAATACCTGAAGGAATTTGCAGGTACAGAACTGGGACAGAGGCGATACCATGTGTTAACCCCAGTCCTGAAGACCATTTCTGCCTTTTACTCCCCACTACTAAAATTCAGAATCAGGTGCAAAGTGTGTCGGGTGACAGTAGTTCCCTTTGGTTGTTTTGCGCTTTATTTTTTTCACTCAAACGTATACGAGTATTGAATTGTTTTAATGTTTACTAATATTTTTGGGCCAGCTGAATTCTATCTGCATATTTAATGATGAATTGTATGTTCTGAGATAACCCCCTGCAGACCCCCAGCAATAAAGATTTGGAAAACTATGACAAAACCAAGCATTAACGAAGCCAAAGGTTGTAGTGGACAAAATATCTTTAAGCGGAACAGTTTAATCACTTGGGTTATACATAACAACAGATGCCCATCAACAAGTTCCATACACTCCACTATGAGATCAGCCACTAGGTTATAACTCGCAGACATTAAAGGGCAGTGCTTAATTTGTAAAATAAAAAATAGTGCAGGGCACAACGTTTATCATGGGAAGCCTTCTACAGGCGCTGCCAAAGGGCAAGGTGGCTAAATATGAAAGAAGCCTAAATTTTCCTCACCTTCATGCCTACACTTCCAGTCCCTTCCCATCTCTCTTGCAGGTTTATTTCATCTCTTCTTTCTGTCTTTGTCAGTGTTTTCCTATTTTCTCTTCCTTCTTACTCCCTTTCTCTCACTTGCCCATATGATGAAAAATAAGTCTTGGCACCAAAAATAGGATATCCAGTGCCCACCACCAGATGTCGTCGGTACAAATTAAGTATTGATAAATGGTAAAGTAGGTGTGAGTTTGCAAGGCTGCTTTAAAGATCAATAGCCACTTGGGCTGGGGTAACAGTTCTATATTTCCTTGGGCTTTGCCTTGACGTCACTATTATGTGAAGTGTAAACTGCATGGACCAAAGTTTAAGAGTCAGTCCCTTTGGGTCCTTGTCCCCAGTTTCAGACCCATACACAGCAGGGCAGGTATGGACTCAGACTCGAGACAGTTGTACAAGTGCCTGATGAAAAACACAAACAGGTTAGGCTGGCCCCCTACGATGGGAACCCCGCTGTCTGAGCTATCTAGGAGTCCACATTTATCACGACCCGGCCGACCTTCTAGACGGCAATATTGGCCGGTGTATCCGTGCCCTGAAGAGTTGTATTTCCTTCTGGGCCACCTTGCCCCTTTCGATGGCAGGCCGAGTGGCACTCCTGAAAATGATTGTCCTGCCGAGACTGCTCTATTTCTTCCGAACCCTCCCCGTATGGATACCAGGATCGACCTTCAAACACCTGAAAACGATATTGGTGTCTTTCCTGTGGGGTACGGGTAGGCGTAGGATCGCGCTGGCGACACTAACCCGCCCTAGAGACGAGGGGGGACTAGCAGTCCCGGATTTTGAGTTATACTACTTAGCGGGACAGCTGCAGTGCTTTACGCAGGAGGTGGCGAGAGTCTATCGGGGGCCAGAACAGGACAGAGAAAACGGTACTCCTCGCCATGTCCTGGCGTGTATAACTCTACAACAGAAGTTGTTCTTGAGGGGACTCTCACAAGAAGAGCGGACATTCCGACTATGCTGGAATCGTACGCAGAAGCGGGTCGGGCCCGGTCACCCGTATGCCCCTGAAATCCCATTAGGCATGGTGACGGCACTACCGCACGGCGGAGACTGGTCGGGGTTACGCATTTGGGAAGAAGCAGGGCTCCAGATGCTGGGCGATTTATACGAGGACGGAGTGCTATCCCCATACCAGACCTTACAAGAGCGGTACGACCTCCCCAGAGGTGACTACTTATTGCACGCGGCGGTGGTGAGAGCCATGCAGAGGCACTGGGGTGGTGGCCTGTCGGAACCCACGACAACTCTAGCATGCCAATACACGATGATGGCGGCGGGTACGTTTAAAGCCGTCACATGCCTCTACCGCAGAATGCTCTCCGAAACACTGCTGCCTCTTACATCGCTTAAAACTAAATGGGAAGAGGACCTGCAATTAGACATCCCGGACACGACATGGGCGCAGCTAGTGAGTAGAACTAGAAAGAGCACCAGGAACGCGCGCTTTCAGCTAATACACCTCTACATCCTCCACAGGGCCTACCTCACCCCGCAAAAAATCACTGCGTACTTTCACGTAGCTGATGCGGCTTGCCCTAGATGCGACCACGTGGGGGCTGACTTGGTACATATGCTGAGAGGGTGTCCCGCACTCCAAGATTACTGGACCACCATTGGAGAGACTTTGAATACGATTACAGACAGGGAGCTGCTCTATGACAGTGCGGTCACTATTTTACACTGGTTCCCCCACACCAAAAAGAACAAGTTATCCAGTAAATTCATAGACATGGGCTTACTCCTTGCCAAAAGAGAGTTGACTAAAGGGTGGAAATCAAGGGTGGGACCAACACACAGGAGGTGGCTGCACGAATTCTTAAAATGGGCTACTGCGGAGAGCACAATCCGTTATCAATTGGCCCGCTGTAACTCGGATGATAAGGCACGGGAGGCGGCGATGGCATGGGAAGTACTCGTACAAGCTCTCAGAGATAACACACTGGAGGAAGAAGAGATAGAGGAGGTGGGAACAGATCGGCCACAACAACAGTAAATGGGCCTACGACACTACCAGGGATACCACACACGCACTATAACACGAATGATCCGGATTCCCAGACCATGAGTGGTTACAACTGCACCACACACAGATGCTGGCACTAGTGGGGGTGGGGGGGGTTGGGAGTTGTAGGTTAAGGGGGGGGACAGTTGCGACATATGTATAACTACACTGGAACATCAGGGTTACTTCACCCACTGTAAAAGATAAAAGCAGACGCCACAGAACACTTAACATTATTGGAGATGGTCGGAGTGATCTGTATGGAAATCTATATTGAGCGTTGGCGCCGCCCTGCCTCCGGGATGAGGGCTAAATGGCTGTGTTTTTCCCCGCATCTCAACTACCGCTCAGTAATCAGTGCTTCTGCACCCTCTAATGATGATTGTAGCCCTAATATATGTATTTGTTACTCTGCAATAAAAATTGTTTGACAAAAAAAAAAAAGGTTAGGCTGGCCCGCTTACTTCAGATCTCCTGCTTCCAAAAGTTTCCTGTAGTTCGAGATCTCCACGTCCAATGCTTGTTTGATGTCAAGCAGCTCCTGGTAGTTCATGATGACTTTGTGGAGCTCTGCTTTGCCGGACTCGATGGCAGCTTCGTAGCTGGAAATTTGGGCCTGGGCCTCTGCCACCCCCACGGTGATACTGGCTGACGCCTCTGCGAGCCTGCTCTCTAAGGCGTAGTTCTGTGGGACAGAGAGTGAGAAAACATAGAGGTAAAGAGGATTAAAAAGCTAATACAAAGGGTGAAATGAAGACAAAGAAAATAAGACACAGAAAAATTGAAACCGAGAAAGGACAGGAGAATGAAGGGAGGAAAAAAAGAAGAAAGACAAAATATACCTACGAAAGAAAGAGGAAAATAATAAGCAAAGAACAAAAGAAAGCAAGAAATAAACAATAAAAAAACAAGCAAACATGGGAAAGAAAGAAATCAGCAAAGAAAAAAAGAAAGAATGTCAGTGGCGACTGGTGAACTTTGGAAGTGGTGAGGTGCAAAACCAAACTATGAATTGCCTGGGAAAGTGAGGTTAGAAAACTGGAATTCACATCTCACAACGGATTTGAAGAGGTTGCCACTTGTGTAACATGAGAATTTGTTTAAAACAAAGGAATACAATTGTGCATACTCCTGCGCAATTTCTTTTCTAAACTTACCAAAAATCATTCGCGTTTCTAGTGATTTTTCAAAGTAAATCATTCTGATAACAATCTTGGTTTGCCAAGTAAGCCTGGCCTCCCTGGGAGGGCAAGCAGCAGACAAGGGGGCCAAGGGTTGGGTTATCCCCCACTTTTGTTTAAATGAGTTCTCCTACCCCTTAGTACATGCATATTACGATGACAGGCTGGCACACTGAAAATAATGGCAGCTGGTCAGATAGTAATCACACATTGCTCAACTCCCAGAGGGGGAGAGAGAGGGGGTCCTAGGGAGAATATTTAAAGACCCAACAGTTTTAATCCCCAATCCTACTGATAAATAACACAAGAAAACTGCTGGTCTAAATAGGAACAAAGGAAGGTATATGTAACCATACACCCGGAACAGAAGTAAGCAGAACGACCCACATTAAATGACTCATCAGTCTAGCTGTGAATAGTAATAAAAGGTTGATAGAGCCATTACAACTTCATGTCAGGAGAAACCCTGAGGAGGGCAGAAAAATAAGGATTTCCATCAACTGCCCTTGGTGGCCAGTGTCATCATTTGGAAAACCAAAGGCGCCCTATGTCACCTCAGCTCTTCTGGCAATGAGCCAAACGTTGATAGACTAGGCGTATAGTGACAGGGAAGGAAAGTGCAGTGCAAACAATATAGATGTGAGTGGATTAAAAAAGATACAACAGTGGTCCAAAAAACCTTTATTGATGACCACTGGTGGACTTATTAAAAGATAGTGTCGGTTTTGAACTAATCTACCGAAAATGGTCTACTAGTTTTAGCCGCGCTGTGGGTATAAGAACCCCGGCTTTCTTCAGGACCTAAATAATTTTGCTACTGCATTAAGTGTAGTGATGAAAACAGTGAAAACAGAAACAACTAAAAAATATCACAGCGATAAATGTATGTGACCAATCACAATACCTCCATACAGGATGGATGATAGTTCATACCTGTTAGAATAAAACAAGCATCAAGAGCAAAATCCACAGTGCGAGTGCTGTCTCATTCATTACCTACTAAACTGTTCTGGGTTACCAAATAGAAATACAAAAGTAATACACTCACCTATCCTGCATGAGGTAAAAAGCCTCACCTCACCTGGCTCTGACTCAGGTCGAGAAGGAGGCACCGCCCTACAAGATGGGAGTAACAAATACAGGACACACCAATAAGCCACACATACAATCAATTATGTGTAAGGGCAAACTGTTATAATAGGGCTAGTTTCTAAAAATAGAAAACAGAGATTAAATAAAGTAAAAATAAAAATAATAAAATTCCGTCTGTCCTCAAAGTCAGATATAGAAGAATTGTAAAGTCCATATATAATGTTCCATCCAAACCAACCCGAAATCCCAAGTGAGGCTGATGTTCAAGGCTCTGATCCCAAAATGTTCGAGATGTCAAGACATTATTCAGGGTCCCAATAATGCTTACCCATACCCAAAAATAGTATTAGTAAAGGAACGAACAGTTTCATACAGAGTAAGAACACAGGCAGGGTCTGCAGCACCGGGAGGTATGTTTGTGCCCCGGCGTGCTGAGTAGTCCAAAGAGCCATTGATCAATCGGACCGCACCGAGTTTTTTTAATCAGAAATGAGGAGCGCAATGGAAGCATTGCATTGTTGTAAAATAGAGCACAGAGCGTATCGCATAGCACAACGCTTACCTCACCGTCGGTACCCCAGGTATGTCCTGAGGCAGGGGAGGTAGCGTTTCTCTCCAGGCGGCCGCCATTAGTGCAAGTCACGGGAAACCATGTGACCCATGACATCAATGAGCCTGAGCCAATAGGAGATTAAAACTACAAAATGACGTCATCGGACTGTCAAATGTAGTCAGCTATGTGTCTCTTCCGATATGCCTTCAAAGTATGCGCCAGAGAGATCTATCGGACTCTCGTATGTCGGAGCAGTCTGGGATTGAAAAAGAAGTTAGTTCAAAGTGAACATTATTATAAAGCCAAACGAGGAATTCACCAAGCGAGCATTAAGGTGATAATGTTCCTTTCAGTGTTAGGGAATGTTATAGTAGTCATGGGGTGAGGGGCTAACCTGGGCATGTATTGTTGAGTCTGCTCAAATAGTCAGAGTCTTGTCCATAATGTATAAGAATTGTATAAATGAAATTAAATTCATACATTTTACTCTCATATGTATAGATGTTAATATACTATAATTGAATGTATTACCCAGGACCAACATATTCTTTCGGATCCCATCTGTCAAGAAGGTATTCATAGAAGTGTCCAAGGAATATCGTCATTAAGACCTTGTTTATCACTTTTAAGCCTGAACACCCATCTCTGTTCCTTCTGGAATAGATATTTAGTCTTATCACTCACATGGGGGGGTATAGTTGGTTTCTCCAGGACTGTCCAGAAAAAGTCTTCTGGTTTGTGTTTAAGCTCTAAAAAGTGTCTCGTGAGTTTGGTATAGGATTTGCCACAACGAAAAGTACTTTTGTGTTCCAACATCCGTTGTCGTACTTTCCTTGTGGTCATACCCACATAGCGTATCTTACAAGGACATTCAATTAAATAGATTAGGTGGTCGCTATTACAGTTAGAGAACTGTGTCTGGATCCAAGGTCTTTGAGTACCAATGTCTAGGGTTTTGGTCTGTTTTGTCTGAGGGCACATAGAGCAATTTCCACAAGGGAAATGACCTTTAACCGGAGGTAAGTCCCATAGGGTGTTACTCATGCTGGATTTCATCAATGGCCTCGTGTGTACCAAAGCATCTCGTAAATTGCGCCCTCTCTTAAACGCAAAAAGGGGCATGGAATTGCTCAGAGTACTGAAGGTGTTGACAAAAGTCAAGCCTTGGAACGCATGACTTTTGTCAACACCTTCAGTACTCTGAGCAATTCCTTGCAAAAATGCATCCGAAAGAACTGGCGTTTTTTGAACACCCGAAATGACCGGATTCCCACGAGGCCATTGATGAAATCCAGCATGAGTAACACCCTATGGGACTTACCTCCGGTTAAAGGTCATTTCCCTTGTGGAAATTGCTCTATGTGCCCTCAGACAAAACAGACCAAAACCCTAGACATTGGTACTCAAAGACCTTGGATCCAGACATAGTTCTCTAACTGTAATAGTGACCACCTAATCTATTTAATTGAATGTCCTTGTAAGATACGCTATGTGGGTATGACCACAGGGAAAGTACGACAACGGATGTTGGAACACAAAAGTACTTTTCGTTGTGGCAAATCCAATACCAAACTCACAAGACACTTTTTAGAGCTTAAACACAAACCAGAAGACTTTTTCTGGACAGTCCTGGAGAAACCAACTATACCCCCCCATGTGAGTGATAAGACTAAATATCTATTCCAGAAGGAACAGAGATGGGTGTTCAGGCTTAAAAGTGATACACAAGGTCTTAATGACGATATTCCTTGGACACTTCTATGAATACCTTCTTGACATATGGAATCCGAAAGAATATGTTGTTCCTGGGTCATACATTCAATTATAGTATATTAACATCTATACATATGAGAGTAAAATGTATGAATTTCATTTCATTTATACAATTATTATACATTATGGACAAGACTCTGACTATTTGAGCAGACTCAACTATACATGCCCAGGTTAGCCCCTCACCCCATGACTACTATAACCTTCCCTAACACTGAAAGGAACATTATCACCTTAATGCTAGCTTGGTGAATGCCTCGTTTGGCTTTATAATAATGTTCACTTTGAACTAACTTCTTTTTCAATCCCAGACTGCTCCGACATACGAGAGTCCGATAGAACTCTCTGGCGAATACTTTGAAGGCATATCGGAAGAGACACATAGCTGACTACATTTGACAGTCCGATGACGTCATTTTGTAGTTTTAATCTCCTATTGGCTCAGGCTCATTGATGTCATGGGTCACATGGTTTTCCGTGACTTGCACTAATGGCGGCCGCCTGGAGAGAAACGCTACCTCCCCCTGCCTCAGGACATACCCGGGGTACCGACGGTGAGGTAACCGTTGTGATATGCGATACGCTCTGTGCTCTATTTTACAACAATGCAATGCTTCCATTGCGCTCCTCATTTCTGATAAAAAAACTCGGTGTGGTCCGATTGATCAATGGCTCTTTGGTCTACTCAGCACGCCGGGGCACAAACATACCTCCCGGTGCTGCAGACCCTGCCTGTGTTCTTACTCTGTATGAAACTGTTCGTTCCTTTACTAATACTATTTTTGGGTATGGGTAAGCATTATTGGGACCCTGAATAATGTCTTGACATCTCGAACATTTTGGGATCAGAGCCTTGTACATCAGCCTCACTTGGGATTTCGGGTTGGTTTGGATGGAACATTATATATGGACTTTACAATTCTTCTATATCTGACTTTGAGGACAGACGGAATTTTATTATTTTTATTTTTACTTTATTTAATCTCTGTTTTCTATTTTTAGAAACTAGCCCTATTATAACAGTTTGCCCTTACACATAATTGATTGTATGTGTGGCTTATTGGTGTGTCCTGTATTTGTTACTCCCATCTTGTAGGGCGGTGCCTCCTTCTCGACCTGAGTCAGAGCCAGGTGAGGTGAGGCTTTTTACCTCATGCAGGATAGGTGAGTGTATTACTTTTGTATTTCTATTTGGTAACCCAGAACAGTTTAGTAGGTAATGAATGAGACAGCACTCGCACTGTGGATTTTGCTCTTGATGCTTGTTTTATTCTTACAGGTATGAACTATCATCCATCCTGTATGGAGGTATTGTGATTGGTCACATACATTTAACACTGTGATATTTTTTAGTTGTTTCTGTTTTCACTGTTTTCATCACTACACTTAATGCAGTAGCAAAATTATTTAGGTCCTGAAGAAAGCTGGGGTTCTTATACCCACAGCGGCTGAAACTAGTAGACCATTTTCGGGAGATTAGTTCAAAACCAACACTGTATCTTTTAATAAGTCCACCAGTGGTCATCAATAAGGGTTTTTTGGACCACTGTTGTATCTTTTTTAATCCACTCACATCTATATTGTTTGCACTGCACTTTCCTTCCCTGTCACTATACGCCTAGTCTACCAACGTTTGGCTCATTGCCAGAAGAGCTGAGGTGACATAGGGCGCCTTTGGTTTTCCAAATGATGACACTGGCCACCAAGGGCAGTTGATGGAAATCCTTATTTTTCTGCCCTCCTCAGGGTTTCTCCTGACATGAAGTTGTAATGGCTCTATCAACCTTTTATTACTATTCACAGCTAGACTGATGAGTCATTTAATGTGGGTCGTTCTGCTTACTTCTGTTCCGGGTGTATGGTTACATATACCTTCCTTTGTTCCTATTTAGACCAGCAGTTTTCTTGTGTTATTTATCAGTAGGATTGGGGATTAAAACTGTTGGGTCTTTAAATATTCTCCCTAGGACCCCCTCTCTCTCCCCCTCTGGGAGTTGAGCAATGTGTGATTACTATCTGACCAGCTGCCATTATTTTCAGTGTGCAACCCCTGCTCACCTCCTGGTAGCTTGGCACGAGCAGTCAGGCTTATCACAGAGGCAAGGTGTAAAGCGTTTGCGCAACACACACAGCGGCGACACACTAAGCACACTACAAAAGAAGCTCCACACAAGGTTATATAAAAATAGCCTTTGTATTATGTAAAACACATTAGAATCACCATCACAGATATATACACTGTGCCAACTGGCACCAGGTCATAATTTACAGGGGATTATGTACAGGACAGCGCCAATCGGGCCACTGGCAGAACCATCACAAAAACAATTGGAAATACATCCAGTAATAAATGTTAGACAGCCAGTAGCTACTGGCATAATAATGACCTCAGCATTATCTTAGGCCTAAAACATCTTACACATAACATTTGCGTTAGGCATCACATTAGCATAAAGCACCGTATGCAACATAAACATCAGAAGCATAAACATATTATGCATACTCATTAGGCATAAACACATTAGCAAGACAGGAAGTCATCTCCATAATGAATCACCCCTTGCGCAGGTATGAACATAACTGCACATTATGCCAAATCTGGTCCTCTGTGCACCTTAGTACACACTTAGCAACATCATGTGCCCCTTCTAACATGACCAGCTCCTGTTACCTGGTTGCACCCCATACTGGCACCATCCTGGGAATCAACACCCCTCAGGGGGACACAGAGCTTCTGCCACCCCTCATGGAGGTTCCTCCCTCTGTTTACCCTCAGGGGCCTCCGTCGAGGTCTGGCCCAGTTCAGGGACACTATATCATGCACAAAGGGGTAGGTGTGCCACTCTCCCGACCTCCGCAAAAGAATGCCCTCGATGTGCCTCTTGCAAGTGCAGCGGCCCACTATCACCCGGGGCAGTTGTTCTATTTAGCCAAGGTAGTGCCCCTGTGAGGTTCCCACTGGGACCATAGTCTGCTCGAGTGGGCTCCGTTATTGGCAGTGCGCCGCCCGCCTCCTTAGACCCAAACTCACCGGGTCCTCCATTCCAGCCGACTCACCACGGGGCTGCTTTCAACGGACGGTGCAGCTCTGCTCACCCGGTGCTCGTTGGTTTCCCACTCCTGCGGGGAGTGGGGGGAAAAGCCTCCTTGGTCCTCCGGCAGTATGCAGGGCTCTTCTCGGCCACACGAGAGCCCCGCCTGACTATGCCTGACTTCCTGTCCTGCGGCCTCTCCTTCCCAGCTGCGATAGGCTCCTCTGGGTCCTGCCTCCAACCAGGCAAATAGCCTGACTTCTGGTGTTCCTCGGTGCGACGGCAATGCGGGGTGGGCACCCGCTGATGAACTCCACATGGGGGTAGGCTCCCACTAAACCGGCATCCATGTGGGGCAGGCACCCGCCATAAAAGAGGCAAAAACGCGGGGTGGGCTCCTGCCGGGAGCACACAAACAGCGGGTGGGCACCTACTCAAAGCAGCATTCACGCGAGGTGGGCTCCCGCTTCTCAGGAGACCATTCGCGGGGTGGGCTCCTGCTAGGAACCACAATAAGCGGGGTGGGCACCCGCCAATTAAATAGCCAAAAAAAAGTGGCATAAACACAGAATGGGCATCCGCTCTTCCCAGCAATGAGGGGGAACCCCACCATCGGGATTCCCCCTGACGAAGTTGCAGCTCAGCGTTGCGGAGCCCACACGCTCCTTCTGTTGGGCAATTAAAATGTAGCGCCCACGAGGCGCTAGAAGACAGGAATTTTGGAGGCAATGCTGGGTAAGACAAGCTGGCAGTAGGGCAGCTCAGCAGAACAGGACTACAGTTCCTGGAAACAATCAAATCCAGCAGTGTGGCAAACCTGGCGCAGCAGTCTTCACTCCAACAAATGTCTCTTCCTGGTCCTGCAGGAGGGCAGAGGGGCAAAGTTGGGCACAGGGGCCAGCACGCAGGGTCCCGCGGCGGTTCCTCCTGGCAGAGTGTCCCCTCCAAGTCAACACAAGCACACCCTCTCATGGGGTCACAGCCCCTGTATTTATACACCCTCCTGCCCTGCTTCTAGAAAGGGACAGAAACTTCTGGAAGGGTCTTTGGGGAAACCAGTCCCAACTGGTCTTGGGGGAGTGTAGAGCACTTTGTTTACCAGGCGTCCCTTCTCCCTTTGTGAGCTGGGGCTTGGTAATCAGACACACCACAGGGGGCGGAGCCAGCATTGTACAGGGCAGGCACAGACCTATTCAGGGTCAGGGGACTTCTCCGCCGACTACTCCAATTGCAGATCTCCTATTCAGCCCGACACTGACTCACCCTGCCCTCCCTGGAGCCGCCCACACCTCACCGGCCCCGGTCACTTCTAGAACCAGACGTGCAATACACAACAGGCAGTCATGCACACAGCACCATGTCAGGAAAAAGGCAAGGAAGGAGGCAAAAGGTTCAGGGATGACCCTGCAAAAAGGGCCAAGTCCAACAGACATCACAAGTCTACTGATTTCCACATTGCCTACAAAAATGCACTGATATGCCCTTGTACTCTTTTATTTTACAACAGTCACATAAATCAAAAAGGTCTTTAAATGAGATTTTTAAAAATTATTCACTCTCCCTTGACAGCGACAGCAATAATGCCCAGAAAGCAGAGAAAATCCACAAATGCACATCATAAAGGGAATTTCTTCAAGGTGGCCTGAGATTTGATACTTAATTAAACTTTGCAGGCAACATCGCTCAAACCACGTGTTACCCTTCTGCAATCTATTTCCATTTTCTCTCCCAAGTCTCTGGCACTTTTTTGCTCTCTTTTATATTCACCCCTTGGTCGTTTTGTTAGTCTCAATCCTAATCTTATCAGGCTGCGTTTCCATACATTTATCCGGTGATCTCACTCATTGTCACGTAGGTGGTATTTCATTCACTCCTCTGATGACTTGGTCTGCAAGTAATCCCTTCAATTTTGGTCTCCATTGCCTAGTCGCTCTTTGCATCCAGGGTTGACCTCTTAAAAATCCCTTTATGTAACCACTTGGACCAGTGTCTGCTGTTTGGATGACCACTTCCGCCCAGGTCTTGAACTTTTGTGTGGTAGCCGAATGTATTCGGTGAGCCTGATTCACAAAGGTAAACTTACACATTTGTGTAAGTTTAGTCTTTTTTTGGTATTCATGAACTACGAGTTATTAGTAAGTTTATACTGTGGAGACTCTGCAGTTGTAAACTTACCATTAACTTGCAGTTTTTTAATTAAAAAAAGAGTAAATTTACACAAAGGTGTAAATTCACCTGTGTGAATCTGGCCCTGATTGTTGTAGTCTTGCTTCATAACTGGAGACACTCTCCATAAACCTTTGCTGCGGCCGTCGTGAGCACTACCTTTGTATTGCTGCACACGTCCGTTGCTTGACGCGGCCCGCCCACTTAATCAAATCGCCGCACAGCGGCAGAATTGCTGCCGCGGTTAAGCGGTTAATGACCTGGAGGGAGGTGGTCACCCTACTGCTGCTCACTCTGTAATTCTTTACCTGGGCCTCTCAGGGACTTTTCATCTTCTGCTGACTCTTAGAGATCAACATAATTCAAACAACAAAAGTACACAGTAAAATACAACGCAGTTAATATATTAACAATAGATTTAAACAAAGTGTGTAATAAAAACAGTACAATTGATACATTAACAATAAATTAAAAACAAGATCCAAAAACTCAATACCCACCCCCAATGATTGTACCAATTTTGTGGCTTAGACATGAAGCAAAATGCAAGTACATATAAAAAAAGCCATGCAACGGTCGATTTGCATTGGCTTGCGTGGCTTTGTAAAGCAATTTAACGCCACCCAGTGGCTTGTGCTGCATTGTGTTACATTTAATTCTGGGAGGCGTTCCATGGGTCAAACATGGGCATTCCCATTCATCCACCACCCATGAATTTAATGCATCCTAGATTTTAAAAAGTTTGCAATCCTATGATTGCATGGAATTGCAACGCCTTCCAGAGGATGGCGTAACAAGGAGAAAAATATTTTTTCTCCTGGGTATTTCCTCTTTTTATGTGTGCTGCATTCTGCATTATCATGGATATGGCGTTCCAGCGGACCAACTCTTCGCGCTACAACATGGATTGCTGTGGTGATCATCAACATGAAGCACCAGCCACAACCCTCCGTGACGCAAGCAGAATCTTCGCACTACAGCAACGACTGTCCACAATACCTGGTTGGCCCTTTGCACTACATCAATGGCCATCTGCAATGCTCGCCCTCCTCCTCGCAGCACTTTGCACTGCAAACTGAACTCTTGGTGCCAGACTGCAAACGTAACTTTTTCAGCGGTTCCTGTATCTGACCCATGCTCCATCGTATTTGGCCCGAACTTGTGACTTTCTGCTGGTCTCACAAAACCGGATAGCCACAAGTGGAGTTATGTGCCTTTTGGGGCTATTTTCACCAAATCTTTAAAATTGCATTTTTTCGGTTCTTTTAAATGGATTTTTGTCCTTTTGGTGTCAAATTATTTATTAGGTTTTACTATATTTTTCTAACTTGGTGTGGGATTTTTCTTGTGTTGTGCTTTCACTTTATTACTGTTTAAAGTGCTTCATTAATACTTTACACATTACCTCTAAGTTAAGCCTGACTGCTTTATGCCAAGCTACCAGAGGATTGAGACAGGTTAATTTGGGGTTTGCTTATGACTTCAACCTGACAAGGATTGTGGTTGTTACTTCAGTAGGGTTTCCCCCAGCAACCAGCAACCCAATTTCTTACACTACCACGGATCCTCTTCCCCCCACCCATCTAGTAAGGATAGCAGCACAATCGGGGAAATACATGCAGAGCAGTTTGCAGGCAGCAGATTTCCTCGGTAACCTCTACTACTAGGGCACAGGCTGTTTGTGCACAAACAGGATGCAGTGCAAGCACTCCAGTAATGGCACACTATCTCAGCACAGTGTGGGAAGCTGAGAGCTAGCGCCTGCTAAACTCCCTGTCGGCAGCCTCTCCTGCCGGTAACACCATCATTACCCAACTCGTCATAGGGTGGAGGAGGCCAGAGAAGCTTGTTGACTGCACCCTAACCTATGTCGAGTTGCAAAAGGGTGGGGTGTCATTAGGGCTCCGGAAAGTGAAACCAAGTGATTGACATTTAGCTCCTGGCACTTAGGCCTGACTCAATGAGGCTAACTTTGCCTATGAGGGTGATCAATAGCTCAGGATGCTATGGTTTGCAAGGATAAAGATTTCAGGATGCTCAGGTCTGTGAGCTTGTAGGCCGACACTATCTCCATCAAACAGCTGGTTTGCTTGAAGAGATACTATCTTCACAGTGTGGCCTTCTTCCACAGTATGACAAAGCAGGCAGCAGCTTGGATGGTGTGCTTGCTCATATTAGCATCTTTTTAACATTTTATTGTTATTTTTTAAATAGAAAAGTAAGCAAGGTGGAGCCGAGACACTCACATTGACCAATCGTCACTGAGAACATCTATACATTATGATAAAAAGGAGACATAGAAAATTTGAGTTTAAACCAACTCCCCAATTGATGGGATCCTGATTACAGAGAAGACCATAAATCATCATAAAGTGTAATTGGCTACGCCCTGATCATGATCTTAGATAATGTAGAAACCATATAAAACATATTTTGTAATCCCTGAAAAGGTCAACTGGGTATAAAACCTTGATTTTCTATTAAAAAGATTTTGTCCACCCTCGAATATTACGTAGGTCTTTTTCAAAGATGATCTCTGCCCACATTATGAACATGCAAATAAACACTGACCTTTAACACAGGAGAGTACCACAAATGTTTATATGTGCGTGCCTGTAATATGTGAAGATAACAGCATATATATGTTTAACAAAAGTGTCTATGGTAAAGAACTATCCTTTGAGATTGCTGCAGGGGAAACCATGATGCATACCACACAAACAAGCATTGGCAAAACCAATAGGTCTTGTCAGTGATCTCTGTACACAGATAATAATAATAATAATACAGATTTTTATATAGCGCAAACAGCTACCTCCGCAAGGAGGTGTCCCGGCGCTGTGAGAGCAAAAACGGGTCAGGAGCCCTGGGAAAGATGTCTAACGTTCCTGAGAGAAGAGCCAGGTTTTCAGCTGTTTTCTAAAAATAGCTCCCGAGGGGGCGTTCTGAAGGCCTGGAGGCAAAGTATTCCAAAGCCGCGCCGTGTTTGCCGAAAAGGACCGTCCCCCCATTCGAGCCCTTCTCACTTGTGGCTCGAGCAGCAGGACCCGACAGTTCGAGCAGAGAGAGCGGGCTTGACAATACCTGAGCAGCCTAGATCTTAGGTAACATGGACATTTTCCGTGCAATGCTCGAAACGCCAGCGTGAGAGCCTTACATTTTATTCTGCTCGCCACCGTCAGCCAGTGTAGAGCACCTAGATGGGGGGTGACATGGTCTTTAAACGGTATGCGTCTTAGCAGCCTAGCCGCTGCATTCTGCGCGATTTGCAGGCGCTGAATCAGGAATTTCGGAAGACCCAAATATAGGCCATTCGCGTAATCCAGCCTAGATGTAATTGTGGCATGGATCACCGTTTTCCTGCACTCCTCTGGCAGTAGCTTGAGAATTTTCCGTAAATTCCTCAGTTTGCTAAGGCAGCCCCCCGGATCTATTGGCTTTGCCATTGCTTTTTATTGCAGGTAGCCATTGTGCCTGCTCATGAAAGGTGGTCATCTTGGAATGTTTTTCTAAACCGTATGAAAAAGCATTACAAGAGGGCCTCTATTCATGTAACATGTGCACTCATGCGTACACACTGG
This sequence comes from Lissotriton helveticus, assembly GCF_964261635.1. Taxonomy (NCBI): domain Eukaryota; kingdom Metazoa; phylum Chordata; class Amphibia; order Caudata; family Salamandridae; genus Lissotriton; species Lissotriton helveticus. Next base: position 1,538,666,935 of record NC_136063.1, read on the forward strand.
TGGCTTGTAATAGTTAAAAAGCCATTTAAATTGACAGGCACCGATACACTGGCAGTAGGGAAAATGGACATTGTGAGGGGAATAATTCAAAATGAAAATCACGGGGTGGCAACGGAGAGGGGTAGCAGGGAGAACAAGGAGAACAATAGGGAGGGAACATAGCCCCTCAGGCTCAGCAATGCAAGGTCCTTATGTCAGCAGTGAATGGATACAACTTATCCAAGCAAAACACGAGAAGACCAAATGCCTTTTAGGTGGGACAAAAACAAGAATAGAGAGGAAAGTCACTAAATCAGAAGAAGGGACCTAAGATAGACAAGAACACCATTGAATCATTGAAATTGGCTGGCTTAAAACCCGCTCTAAGTTTATATTTGCTACAATGGGACTGCTGCCAAGAGACGGCTCCAGCTGTCTTCTATCTATTATGCTTCAAAGAAGTCCCGAGTGTCAAGTGCCCCTAAAATAACGATTGCAAACATTTTCCTTTCCCTTATATCATAATGTCCTATTCTCCTCACACATCATAGTCATGCTATTTCTGTTGAGATGTTCATTATACCTCTGTTGTTACACCTCTGATGCCTGATGTCATCTGAAGGAAAACTCCCCCCAAAACCCTAACATTAGGAATCCTCCTTACCAAATTCCTTGGGCTTGTGTCATAACTCCATCCCAAATCTCAGGTATCATTGCCCCTCCCAAATTTCTGGTGCAGTGCCCCTCCAAAATAACTGGTGTCATGCACCTCAAAATGCCTGCTGTTATGCCCCAGCCCCAATAACTCTGTATGATATACACCAAAATTGAAATTCTTGCTGTCAAGTCAATTCTTTGGAATGTGGTACCCCATATTCATTAGCATATTTGCAACTTCCAAAAGCATCCAGGATGATCTGCCAGCAGTCACTGCACCAGCATATGTACTCCACCGGAGCGGCTAGCAACTTCAAAAATCGGATTGGGGCACAGCATGCCGTAAAACTCACTGATATGTTACCTTTCTCCTCTCCCGATGACGACGAGCAGGAAAGGAAAGTGGTTTAGTTCCTGCATGAGAATCCAACCAATACTGGACATGCTCTCAGGCTGTTTTCTGCATGAGAGCAGCTCCAGGATTGGTTGTAAACAGGCTAACCCAGCGCTCATTTTGAGGTTGGAGGCCTTGCCTTCAATCCCTCAGGTGTTTTACAGCACTGGAAATGCAGGCTCTGAACTGCGCATGACAGATTGACCGGCTGTAGTTAGCCGGCCAATCTGCCATGCGCACTGAGCACTTGAAGCAGTAATCCTGCAATATGCAGGAATGACTGCCCCACCTCCACCATCACGCTTGCAATAGTGCGACCGGTGGCACATAGAATAATTAAATGGTAATGACCATGTGTGTACCTGCTGCACACCCAGCAGGCGGGGCAATGCTCCTCCGCCTTAATGGAGGAGGCGTCGTTGTACTCCACCCTTTCTCCTTCACATACTGTACCTATGTGAAAGTCGCAGGAGGGCAATCTAGTACTCTGTTTATGTTATCCTCACTTCCTGTGCCTTCAGGACACTAGTGCAATGCTGCCCCATACACTGCATATCTTTTCAGATTTATTCAGCAGGGGAAAAAGGGATGCTTGCTCATCGCTGACCCTGAAAATGTGTGAGGCTTGATCAAATCAGATCCAGCCTGCAATTAGCAGACCAGGTCAGTGCTCAATTTCCAACATGGCGATTACTGACATTCAAAAATTAAACTAATAACGTTTGAAGAGTTAAGATTATACACAAATGTTGTAAAGAAGCTGATGGCAAAGCATTGTCATAGATAGATAGGGTCTGCTTCTATCCCTGCTTGTGTCATAGATAGAAATGTTCATTTACCAAATAGGCAATTGATATAAACAGTGGTGGACGTTAATTTGATCAGGGTTGTGGCCCACACACACACATATACACTCACTCACACCCACGCATTCACACATGTGCACACAATCACCCACTCACAAATGCAAATACATACATTCATTCATACTTCATACATGCATGTACGCACACGCACCAAACATCAGAAAACTTACCTTTGCTGCTTCTCTCCGGGAGGGAGGGACGCCTTGGAGGTCACAGGAGGGTTGTGACTGCTGCCTTCCCCAGCCAAATAGGTTCAATGAGACTGCTGACCCTACCCCACTGTGTGATGAGGTGTCACCGATTGGCACTCGTCCCTAAGCACTTCAGGGCTTAAAACTGAAGCGCCCAGGTCCGAGGCAATCAATGACACTCCGCCTCGTCATGAGGGTGAGGGTCTCAAGGCACTTGTGCTAGGCTGAGTCCACACCCACAGGGCTGCAAAATCCTCAGCCTGGCAAAGTTCAGCTCAGGCAGCAAGGTGCCTGTGATGGAGCGAGATTTAGAAATAAATTGATTTCAGCTCGCGAAGTTATACTTCCATAATTCAGTAACAAAATTAATAATGTGTGTAGTAGGAAAATTAAATCAACCTAGAATAAAATTGCATTCACGAACATATGCGTTTAACATTATGTGCTCTATGTTGCAGCGAGTATGTTTTAAAAATAATTAGCTAACCTTGTCTGTTCGTCTATTGTCTTATTAATTGCGGCTGTTTAATTAACGGCATGCGCTTATTTTATGTATGCTTTTGTCTATGTTATGTCTTTTTATTTTATACAGGTTTGTGGAGAATCCTGTTGGACCAAATGAAGAATGGTAGATATAAATGCTGCTTTATTTGTTTGCTTCTGCTAGATAATATAGACTAATGGGTTAATTATTAGCAATGGTGGGTGGGTAACAGAACGAACTATATTTCTTGCATTAATTATTCTTTTTATGTTTGTTTATACACTAGTTAACGTGAAGGCGTTTTGAGGCCTAGTGTTTTCGCGGTTGGCAAAAGTTCTGCTCGGAGAAAGCAAAGAGTCCTGTGAGGAAAAATGATTTCTCTGCCAAAAAATTATTCGTGTGGAATGAAATAAATAAACGTGATGAGCTGACTGTTCTTTTAGTCAGCGAGGCCAAGGCCAGGAACCGGCAGAGGAGTATGACAAGCTGAGGAAGTTATGAACCTCGTTATTAAAATGTTGCAAACTGGAGGAAGCCTCACAATTCGAAAGCGAAGGACAATGGACTCTAAGAAAGAGACGGAACTAAAGTTTTGAGAATGCAATGATATTATGGCCTGTCATTTGACAGCCAATGAAATCCCAGTCCGAGCAGAAAGAATACAATTTTCCTTAGATTAGTTTAGTTAGAAAAGGTATATAAACTCTTCCTCTAGGGAAGAGCTGCTGCTGCTTGCTGACCTTTAGATGGGTGTGTCGTGCTGGCGGACTTCTTTTGGAGCACGTAAGAACCTAGGGCTGAGGAAGTTATGAACCTCGTTATTAAAATGTTGCAAACTGGAGGAAGCCTCACAATTCGAAAGCGAAGGACAATGGACTCTAAGAAAGAGACGGAACTAAAGTTTTGAGAATGCAATGATATTATGGCCTGTCATTTGACAGCCAATGAAATCCCAGTCCGAGCAGAAAGAATACAATTTTCCTTAGATTAGTTTAGTTAGAAAAGGTATATAAACTCTTCCTCTAGGGAAGAGCTGCTGCTGCTTGCTGACCTTTAGATGGGTGTGTCGTGCTGGCGGACTTCTTTTGGAGCACGTAAGAACCTAGGGCTTAAAGACTTTTACCCTTTATTTTTAATAGAGCAAGTGTAGTTAGGGACTTAGAATTTAGATGATGCCAAACTGCTATTTTCTATTTGAATTATGCTTTTGAAATTTACTTGAAACTGTTATTACTCTTTGCAAATTCTGAATAAAAATGCTTTAATAAAAGATTCTAATGCACTTTCTAAATATTAGTTAATAAAAACATACTTTGAAAAAAAACAAGCTGGCCTTGTTATTTCATGAGTTTAGGTTACTAATAGCAGATCTTTTCGCCACAGTGGCTTAATTAATCGTAGGGTTTGATAAAGTGTGATGAAATCGTTTTACTGCAGTTGTATATAATTGTATATATTTTGTGAATAGGTTAATTAGGTCACATGATTCAGTTGGTCAAAATATGTCATGTTAGTTTATGGGCCTTATGAATAATTTGTGGTAGATGGTAGGTTTTGTGGAGTTGGGTAGCGTTGCTTATGGCATATTTCCTATAGGCCGCTGGATCAATTTCCTGGTAGCAGAGATATGGTTGCTATGGTAACCAACATGCTACATGGTAGTTACATAGGATCAATGTCTAACATATGTTGAGTTCGTTCACTTGTGTTACATGTAGTCGAAAGTTTTTTCCTGCAGTGTGAAAAATCCTAGTTGTACCGGTACAGAGTGGTGTGACGAGAAGTGAAGTTACACAGTGCATTTGATCTGTTTCAGAATAGTGGTATTACTTTATATCACAGGTGTTGTGGTCGTACAACACGTGTTAGGGATTTAGGTGTGCTAGATAGACTGCATGTATAGTGAGGATTATCTATGAAATTTTGGCTTTGAGTATAGGGACAGAGAGCCCGTTCTAAAACTCGCTGTGAAAAGAGTAATAGAATATATTCGAGCTTGTGTGAAGGGTAGGATAACGTCGTTTATTTTGCTGGCGGTTTCTGGATTTCTGAGGCTGGTTAAAGTCCTGCCAGGATTTCACGTATGTGTAGTTTAGGGTAATTTTCTGTTTGAAAGTGCGTAAATGATTCTGTAAGTCCGTTCGAGTCAAACTTTGAATTGTTACTTTATGTGCATTCAGAGGGAAACGAGTTCGTTATTACCTGTTTGAAGGGTAGAGTAAAAGTTTACTTTATCGACGAATGTATATTCTGTGAGAGTAGCGTCGTCTATTCCACGCAAAGAATTCTTGCATGCTTGTAAAAACTGTCACTTTATTTTAGAGAAACAGACAAATGGTTTGTTCATTTTGTCGTTATTAATTGAGTTTCATTGGAAAAATTGTTCTTAAAATGGCGCTGTGAAAAGTTTCTGTGAAGGAGGGGTGAGCGCTGAGAGTGAGACGCGAGAAACCGCAGTGGCTGTGTACGTCACAGGTCCGCGCTGTGATTGGGTATCATACGTCACAGCTTGTACTCTGATTGGCTCACGTGACTTTGACGAGCTAGACGCTGATTGGCTTTTGTGGAAAGCTCTGCTCTTATTGGTTGAGCAAGGTGGTGACGTAGCTCGAACCTCATTGGTCTGTTGGTGTGTTTCGCGCACGGATTGGCTAAGTTTGCGGAACATACAGGAAGTATTTACGAACATTTCAATTAAGAGGATTTGATTTAAAAATGAGTTATTTCTACAAAAAGGTAGAGAAAAAGCTTACGATGTTTCAAAGATTTAAAAAATGTATTTCACCCGATAAGAAAATTGAAACGCGAGGTGGAAAATTACTTCATAAATACAAAACACCTGCAGCGTATATGGAAGGTGAATATGGTTATCACACCTGCCTATGGTTGGATGTTTGGAAATATTACACTAGAGATGACAGAGTTTTAGCTTGGCCGGAAGATGGTTCATTTAACATGAGGATTTTGAGAAACTTAAGAGAAAAAATGACAGCTCTTGTTCCAAAGCCTAGACCGACACAATTTGAAGCTTTAGTTGAATGGGAGGATGAGATGTTTCAACTTCAGAAGGAAGCAAATGGCTTAATAAGACCTCCTAAAACATTGATTTACAAACGAGAAACACATGAGGATAGAATGCGTGTGTGGAGACAGGCAGACATGTGTGAGGGTCTTTATGTAATAAGAGAAATGGTTTCTGGAACGCCAGGTGAAAAGAGTACTCAAAATAAAAATAATGCTGTTGCAGAAAGTGAAACGGAAGATGCAGTCTTAGAAGAAATTTATATGACAAACAAAAAGCAGACCCCATAAAAACCAGCTTGTTCATGGTCCACTCCGATGGTTTCTCCAGGGACCACACCGAGTGCACCTCCATTAAATGAAGAATCATCCAGATTGTATCCAAATAATTCTGAATCTTTTGAAACCCCTGAAAGGTTTGAAACAAGAACTAATTCTAGTGTCTATAATGAGAGTAGAAATTTTTCTGAAACCCCAATGAGAAGGGAAGCTCCTAGAAATTCAATGGGAACTGGGAGAGATGAGGAAGTTGCAAATACATCAGACTATTTACGATCAAAAGAGGAATTAATTTGGCAGTTATCTAAGGGCATGGAAGCGGTGACAGTTCCAGTAACGATTGGTCCTGTTCAGCCTGTTTTTGATAAAGGAGAAATTAAACAACCAGGTTTGACAATTCCATTAAATGCAGAAATTCAGAAAGTAGCTGAACAATTTTATTCGGAATTAACTGAAATACATCGTAAGAAAACAAAAATGCCTGATTTAACTTTTAATGAAGGTTCATTAAACAGAACACCAATGGGTGCAGAGTCAGATACTGAATCATCAGAAAAAACAGAGTCCACTTCTAAGCTTGATGTGGCAAAACTAAAAGCAGATTTAGAGGAGTTAATAATTGGCACAATTGGTCCTGACAGTTTGAAGTATTATCGGGATGATGAACTTCTGTTCATCAGCAAAAGCATTCAGTGGAAAACTAAAAACAAATATGATCAGTTGGAGGAATTAGCTGCAGAATTGGATTTTGATTTGAGTAAACAGAAAAATTTTGGAAAACATTAGAGATTAGATTTTACTGAGAAAGACATTGGGAATTTCAATACAATGGGAAGAATCATGCATATAAAATAGCTGATTGTGTACATCAAAAGGTTAGGTGATCTGAGTAAATGGAGAGTGAAGTGGACCAAAAAGAAGGAAGACGAAAAGTTAGAAAAACTATCTAGACAGCTTCCAATGAGGGAAATTGCTGGGGGTGGATATGTTCATGTTCCATGGTCAAGACAAGACATTCTGCTTTTTACAAATGATTTTCCTCGGCTGAGAGAAAAACCAGTAGAATGGTATCGGCAGGTAGACAGATTCATCAAAGTTTCAAAAGTTCTGTGGATTGATCTAGATGGATTCTTTGACATAGTTGTCCCATCAGATCTTTGGAACGAATGTAAAATTGCTGTGAGTTGGCCCAAGTCAGGGCCAGATCGAATCAAGGAGACAGGTGCTCCAGCACCAGTGGTCATGGATCTATATGACAAAGTGATTTATTGGTTAAAAGAAAAAATTCCACCAAAAGAAGTTGATTGGGTAAAAATAGACAGAACAATCATTTAGCACATGTTCAGCTCCTGGCTGCCTGAGCTGAAAATGAATAGTGTCTGTCAGGCTGATCTCTGTTTAGCCTGACAGACACTCTTCTTGCCTGGGCAAAAAGGTGGGGGTGGGGTCCCTCCACCCATACGGACAGTCTGTGGCTGGATATAAGTGAATAAGATATCAGTATTTTTCTAAATCATTGAAAAGCATTGTGTACTAACATTTCTTCGAGGGAAGAACGTGTTAGTATGTTTGCTGAGTCTGTCAGCTCAGTAGGCCAATGCATTCACTCCAGCAATACGTGTTTGACCTATGGTTCCAGGTTTGAATTCTGACCTGTCCACTCAACGCATCATCCTTCCGCGATCTATAAAACGAGTACCACTGAGTTGGGTAACAAGCACCGAGTTTTTCGCCCTTAAGGGGTGAACAGGTGCTATACAAATATATGTGTTATGTTTATAATGGATTAAACACAAATGCCTTCTTACCATCGAGAGGAGTGAGTTTAGTTCCATGTTCAATGACTGAATCTCTTTAGTTGAAGATGTTATTTCTGCTTTGACTGCTGTTATCGATTCTGTGTTCTTTGCTGACTCACTCTGAATTTCTGACATCTAAAAAAAGGACACATATTAGAGTTATCTGATTTTTAATTTCACAAGAGATACAACAAATTTGTCCTCTATATGACATACATTTTTCTATTATAACTTTATTTTTACCTTGGAGGGCAGTCACTATCACATTTAAATAAGCTATACATTAAGTATTAGAAAAACAAATGATTCCTCACCGCCACCCAAATCTTACCACATTTTCCTCTATCCTCCATCACACCACTTATACCCTCATTCTTTTTCAGTATCTAATTTTAGTTCGGTCAATAACAGGAACTGCCGGCCGAATTGGGATTACAACTTTTGCAGGAAACTACAACTCTCGTGTTTTTCACACAGATGTTTCACGTCTTAAATGTGAAATGCGCAGAGAAAAAAAGGCCTTAAAATGAGGAATAATATGTTGGAATAGGCTCAGAAAAACTAATCCCCGCAATTATTGCCATTTCGCAATATGGAATACCATGGTATTCCTGCACCCCATAGGTAATGAGATTTGCTATAACCATAATTCCAAGTGCAGGAATACCGCTTAGGTGTGGCAAATCAGCTATAATTAGGAGTGTTATGCAATCCATCCATTTTTTTATACAGTAAAGTAGTAAAACAGTTCACAAGACTTCAGTGGTGATCAAAATTCATTTAAGAAGAAAACGCTAAATATGGAGGAGAATTCACTGGATGAATATCAACAGCCATGCTATTTCTATTGTGGAGAAAATTCATCCAGTGTGGATTTAAATTACAATTAAATTATTCCCTACGGCATTTGTAATACGGCAGACGGGATATTCGTCACTTTTGTGATGGAGTATCTCATATGTCTAAGTATAAATCAGGCACTAAGAATCTATTTATCAGGAGTGGTCATTCCATGTATTTGAAACGTGGTCTATCACCATCTAGAAAAAAGGAACTGGCTTGCAAATGCATTTCCATTGCATCCTAATTTATTATTGACAGAAAGGCAAATTTCATAGCCAAATAAAATGTTTTCTCCGTGATAAAAGAAATAATCTTTCAGTCTCTGTACTACACCATGAGGCTGCATTACAAAAATGGTGGCGATTGTCCCAACACTTCCTACATATGAAATCAACTGGGCCTAAATGCTTAACCTGTTTAAACTATAACTGCGCAACGTATACTAATATTTAACCTTATAGTATGTGGTGCCTCTAGACTATTTTCGTCCCCAATTTACATTGTATGTGCAATCCCAAATTGTTTGCTATGTTTCCCAAAATACTTTATCCTCAGGATAGTTTAAAGGGCCTATCCATTGAATGATATCAGAAATTAACCCAAGTAGAGTTCATCAAACAAAGGGACATTCTGAAATGCCTAATGTTTGTAATTGTTAGGGATGAAGGACTGCTAAAAAGATGATTGTATTTTTCTCTGTACTGGATGGTCTCATTAAGGCTTTAAGAGAACAAACACGTCCAGGTAGAATTTAAAATGCAGTTTTTTAAGAGTACATCATCAGGCTGAGACAATTACATACACTATGGGGCGGATTACGATGTGGCCTTAAAAGGCTCCAACCCTTGGTCGGAGCTTTTATGGCTGCACCATCAAAGGCTGGTCGCATTCCTTGCCGACCGCCTCATTAGGATGTAAGCGGTCGGTAAGGAATTCAACCTGTCATTCCGGCTAGCTTCCGATGGGCTCGAAGAGCCCTTTTGCCAGTCAGATTGCTGTATTTAATCTCAAGGGTGGGCCTATGCGCCCTTGAGATTACAATGACAGTTTCCAACATGGTTTCCGTACCGGTCTGTCCGGCATGGAAACCATGGCGGAAATCGTCTTTGGGGTCCCCAGCTGGGCCCCCTTGGGTGCACGGCCTCCGGTTGGAGGCTGAGGGAGCACCTATGGTGCCCCAATGTTGATCCCTGCACCTTGTGGTGCCTGCCACAGGGTGCAGGGATTGACTGCATCTCCCATTTTAATATGGGAGCACGCATTTCAGCCAGTTTACAGTCGGAATGCATGCTCCTATATTAAAATATAGGAATGCTACCGAACACTGTTCGGTCGCATCCTAGTGGGGCAGTCGGGACCTCCGACTGGGTGTCAGTGGGTCCCATGACCGAGACGGGGTCGGGCAGAGTTATTCCGCCCGAGATCGTAATGAGCCCCTATGTACTGATTTAGCGTTTGGCGATAATGAAAAAGACATCAATTTATGGATGCTAAATCCTCAATTAACCCCTTTGAGGATTATTTGCGGGAGCAAAGCACTATTTCCATCTTTCCTTCCTAGCTTGTGCACTGCTGCATGCCTCATTTTTATACTTTGACCCGCCTATATATAGCATTTTTTTACATTTAGTTGGCCTTGATAATATGGGAACAAACATTAATGGAGTGTGGATAATAATAAGGTGGACAAACTAAGAGAATTAAACATACCTCTGAAAAAGGCTCCTTGTGTAATTCCAAAGACACAAAGGAGACACATTCTATCCAGTATCTAGTGAAAGTCTAATTGTTTGCACCTACACTACGAAGGCCCCGAGTCACACATATTTTTGGGGCAAAGGTTTTTTGAAAATGTTATAGAATTCCACAAGTAGTCAATGTTTTACTTGTGAATTTAAATGCAAACAACATTTCCACAGGTAGAAGTATGGCATGTACCTGTGCAAGTCTAACTTAAAAAAATATATATATCCATAGACAAAATGTTTACCCCTGTGAAGAAACCTCTTTTTCAAAGTCTACATTCTCATCACTTTTAGCAGTATTACCTCTCCTTTACCACCCCGGAAACCTACTGATTCTTGACCTGTAAAGGAGTATACATGCATCCATGTCCAAGGTGGGAAGTTAAATTCTGCATCATTGTTCAAAACCTAAAAACATAGGCTTTTGGGGAATGTTTTAGGGCTTTTGTCTGTGGCCCTCTTGCAAGAGTTGGCCTCTGACCAGGCCCTGCAGCAAACTCCCCACTGCGCTCTATTGAAGGCTGTGTGCAGCAGGTGGTTGGCCACCTGTGGTGGGCTTGGCCAACTTCAGTGGGTAGGCCACTGGGCCTGTCGTCTGCTACAAACAGCCTTTGGCTGTCACCAGTGGTGGGGGGTTGACTGTTGGTGGCGGGATGGGTACAGGGCCTAGATGAAAGGCTACTTTCTGCTGCACGGGACTAATGGCTGTGTGCAGCAGGTGAGTTTGCTGAATAATATTTAAAAACTAGAAATACACTGAATAAGGCAAATGTTAACGTGACCTCACAGATAGATGTAGAAAAAGATAAGGAACTAATGTTTAAAAAACAAAAAAATGCTGAATTGCACAAGTTAGTTTCCTGAGCTGCCTACACCTTGCATCCCCCATGCTCTGCTCATGACCTCATATAATACATCACTCATTGCATGTTAAATGGCATCATTGATGACATCGCTGATAACATTTCAAATGATATCATTGATGGCAGCTGAGGAAAGCATACAATCATTGTGACACCATCATACATGGTTTGTGGACTTGAAGTATTTCAACACACTATACCTGTGGGCAATTTAATATTCACCTTAAACAGATTACCATTCTAAAGACTTCACATGACCCACAATTTTAAGTCAAGAGTTTGACCAGTATACATTTGCCACCTAAAAGACACCTTCTTTTAAACCCGATGGACAGTTCTGCATAGTTTAGTCAAATACACTACACACATTCCAGAGAGCAGTTACGGTTTACTGAGCTAACTATAACTTGCAGCACCACCATGCACTGCTTAAAACCTTACATATTCCATCACTCATCATATATTAAATTACATAATTGATGACATCACTGATGACATTTCGAATGACATCATTAATTACTTACTGATGATAACCTCGCACAAAAGAGTTCCTTTCAATTTCAGGGATAACTATGAAGACTGCTAGAAATCCCAAACACTTACCTTGGACTCAAAGAACCTTTGTGCGTCCTCTTTGTGCTGACGGACTGATTTTTCATATGTGGCCCTCATTTCGTTTAATGCTTTTGTGACATTGAATGATCTGACAGCATCAACTTCGATCAAAGAGACAGACTTATCAGATGTGGTACCCAGTTGTGCCTGAAGAGCGCTGACCTCCTAGGAGAAGAAAATCAATTTGAGATGATTGCATTTGGAAGAACAAATAACCCAAAATAACACAAATAGTGCTTTCAAGGGATTAGTCACATCATTTTTAAGATTCTGGCATTTATGCCCTGGTTGAGGATGCACACAATATATAAGGCATACAAGTGAAAATCTAGATGAATATTATTCTATTTTGTTTAAGAAATTTACCTACCTTTTGCATCAATTAATTCTGTGCCTATTCTCAAATCCAACTCTTAATACACATTTGATGACCTTCCTGCTTGTATGTCCAAAAGGAAGCACTACCAGTTAAAAGTGATGTCTCAATCAATAGGAAACCCTTCAGCTATTTTTTATAAGTTGTTTCTGACTATAAGTGTGTCCCACTCCTGATACAGAACTGAGTTACCTATGTAGTTCCAGCAGTAAGACACGCAGGTTTGAGAATCAGCCTCTAAATGTTTTCAAAGGCCCTCAATCCCATACATGGATTCTGACCATAGCAGTGTTGGACTGGTCTGTCAGGCAATCTGGCAATCAGACGTTCCCAGTTGGGCCATGTAAGAAATGTGGTCACTGGTTGAAAGGGGGGGCGAGGCCCTACTCATGCAGCAACCACAGTCCTTGTCATGGTGAAGTCACACAAAAAAAACATATTACCTGTGCGCAACCCTCTGGTAGCTTGGCACAAAGAAAGCAGGATTAACATGGAGTCAATGTGCAACACTTCAAACAGTAATAAAATTAAAACACTGCAAAGTCAAGATCCCACACCAAATTAGAAACATATATTAGATGTTAATAAATAAAACATGACCAAAACAACAAACATCCAATCAATAGAACCACAGACTTGCAAGCTTAAAGATTTCAGTTAAAATAGCGCCAATAAGCACAAAACGCCAACTGTGGATATCTGGTTGCACCGGACTGGGACAAAGTCATAAGTTCAGGCTGACCACGATGGAGCGTGGGCCGGCTACATAACCCAGTTAGGCCCACTGAACAAGAGTACCTTAAGTCTTGGTTGCAGAGCTTAGCAAGGTCCTGTATCGAGGATGCATTAGGTAGGTGAGGTGATGCGTTGGTTCCGAGGAGCTGCAAAGCTGTGATGCGAGGTCCTGTATTGTTATCGAGGAGCACATCAATGGGGGCTTTCGCTAGGAGGTCAGGCGTCGGGGATGCGTGGCTCAGCCGAAGTGATACGTTGGTTCAGAGGATCTGTGAGGCTGCAATGCAAGAGCCTGCTTCATCGAGGCTGAGGTCGATGAGAGATTTGCAATGTGAGGGCCTGCGTCTGGGATGCGTCACGCAGTGGCTGTTCTGATGCGAGCTGCGAGGTTGATGCGGAGTCCTCATGCTGGAAGAATTCTCGTGGATCAGTTCTGTCCTGGGTTGCACCACACAGCAGAGTAAATGCATTGGTTCTGCTGGATCCACAGATCCCCTGGCAGAGTACCTTCAGGCCCAATTCAAAGGGTCTAGGACTGGGGTGGCACCACTTGACAGGGTAGACCTCACAGTTGCAGAGTCCAGGTGCTGGAAACGAGGACTAGCCCATCGAGTCACTCTGCTGGTTCTGGGTACAATTTGCAGGACCGGTCCCTCTCACCCAGCCAAGAGGGCAGCTGGTCAGCACAGCTAACATCAGCTGTTCAGGGTAGCAATTGAGCAGAGTGGCAGTCCTTTCAGTATCAGAGCAATCTTTCTTCCGGGCAGAGTCTTCCAGATGCCCATAAGTGTACTGAAGAGTTGGTGCCTGAGGTTCACTATTTATACCAGGTGCCTCCTTTGAAGTGGGAGAAGATTCTAGAGGCTCCCCTTTGAAGTGCACATGTTTCCTGCCTCCCCTGCCCTGGCTCCAGACTAATTACAGGGGGTCTGAATCCCTATGTGTGGAGGCAGGACACAGCCTATTCAAGTGTAAGTAGGGCTGTGCTCGGGACTGCCCTCCCATCCTGCCATCGATGGCCCAATTAGGCACAACTAAGCTCTCTACTGTGTGGCTGTCTAGGGCACCAAGACCAGCTGTCAGCGACACCCAGTTATGTGACCCAGAGATAGTCTGCAGCCACTAAAGGCTAAGGCAGGAAAAGGCCCACTTTCTAAAAGTGGCATTTTCATGATTATAATTTAAAATCCGACTTTCCTATGAGAGAGGATTTTTCATTACAATTCCAAACACACCAAATATTAACTGGCCACCTGTTCCCATTTGAAAGTTGCAGTTTAATAAATGTAATAAGACAACTCTGATGATATCCTATGGGAGAGGTAGGCTCTTGAAGCAGTGAAAAATAGATTGATGATGCTTTCACTTCCAGGAGATGAAAAAGCTGAAAGTAAATATCCAACTTTCTAAATAATTTGCACCCAGCCCTCTGGAGTGTCCAGGGTCTCCCTTAGGGGTGATTTATATGTTTTCAAAAGAAAGGTTTGGGCCTAGGAAAAGGTTTATTTTGCCAGGTTGACATGGCAGTTTAAAAGCTGCACACACAGGCTGCAATGGCAGGCCTGAGATGTGTTTAAAGGGCTACTTCAGTAGCTGGCACAATAAGTGCTGCAAGCCCACTAGTAATTTACAGGCCCTGGGTACATGTAGTACCAATTTACTAGGGACTTATAAGTCTATTAAATATGCCAGGTGGGGATAAGCCAATATTAGTATGTTTAAAGGAGTGAGCACACACAATTTAGCACTGGTTAACAGTGGTAAAGAGCATAGAGTTCTAAGGCCAGCAAAAACGAGATCAGCACAAATGGAGGAGGAAGGCAAAACATTTAGGGGAAAACCACACTAAGGCTGACAGGTATAATAGGCCAACTTGAAAGGACCTGTGGGTGCGTTGTTTTGTTGCTCTCATCACGGCTCATGGGACCAAAAAAACATGGCCCACACTGGTCTTTTCAAGCTGGCCCGTCTAGCACAGCCAGTTTGCCTGACAGGCCAGTCCAACACTACCATGCTTCACTTAGTTTTTTCAAGCACAAGTTCTCAAGCAAATGTCATTACTTGTAGACGTACTATCACTGCTCAGCCTGCGCAGTCAACTTTACAATATTTATGTTCTCACTTAACTTTTCTGCTTTATCAAAGGAAAGCATGCCTCTATTCCTCTCCTATTGAGCAATTGAGGAACTGAGACTCAGGTGCATTGAATGTTTCCAACATCATGTGGTGTGTCACTTAAGGTAGATAAGAAGTATTTTCAATTGACAAGGGCCCAGCAGCTTCACAAACAATAAAGTTTTGCACAAAACATGAAAATACAAAATAAGCTTTCATAAAAACCCAAAAGGATGGTGGCCCACACCAGAACCATTGGCTTTGTCAATGCTTGTTTCATCAAGCACCACCTTGCTCAACAGTGTCACTTACCTCTGCCTGCGTCTTCTTGACATAGTCCCACTCATCAAGGGCAGCAGTGTATCTTTGCTCCAGATCAGTGCGAATTTCTGATGCAATGTCGATGTCCTGCGATACCGAACTAGATGTTAATATTTTGTGTTTCATAACGTTCATTACACATTGTTCGTACAGTAATTCACCAGAAAATTCAGTTCCCTTACATCTAATTATTGGGGTTTCCTCTCTTAATGTGAGAGAAAATACTTTTACTGCTTAGGTTACTACTTAAATCGACATTTAGGTCAGGGGTCATTTGGATTCGGCTGGTAATCAGCATCACCTGGATTACAAACTCAGCAGGAACACAACAATGTTTTTTTCCCAGGCATTTGATCCCCAAAAAGTTGAAAAATATGTGGACGGAAAAGGACCAAAAAGGGGGAATTTTCATGAAAATCGGGTGCCTGAACACTGATTACATGAGGGTTATTCATTTCTCAGGGTACAAGCCAGAATATTGTGGTATTCCAGCACCTCAGAATTACAGACTGCCAAGAAATTAGCAATTCCAGTTGCAGGAATACCACATCTGCATCCCCCCTCTCCTTACAATGATAGCTCCAAAGAATAGGGGAATTTAAGGTGTGAACCGTGTTACCCAAGTGACACTCTGATATGCCCGCATCATTAGACACAAAACACAACACCCCTCCTCAGCCTGTACCTCCTCTCCATGTAGTGTGCTAATTATTTTCATTAAGATCTTCTAAATTCCAAATAAGAAAGAAGGGTATATAACACACTGGAAATCCCTGTCACTTAATGTTGCCCATCTTGTTTGCCAGTTTGTCAGAGTCAGACTGGCCTACAGGGTAATCTGGCAGTGTCAGAAGAGCCAGTGTGACAGGTCGGTGTGTGGGCCGGTTTTGTGGTGTGATGGACCGGTTTTGTGGCTGTATGTGGGCTGGTGTTGTAAACATCTGTAAATAAAGACCAGGCGGCAGTAGCAAGCAGCACTGTGCAGACTGTGGATGCTGTTATTTCATTGCAGGCAGTGTGGCTGGGCCAATCACACTTTGTGGATAAAAGAGCAGGGATTTGCCAATGTTTTGATCTTTTTGATTGGGAAGGAACGGAGTAAATGTCACTGCCTCATTTCTCGAATATCACCGCACACATTACCCACAACAAGATAAACACATGTCGTTTCCCATCCCTCGGAGACCACCCAGACATCAGGTCTTAAAAAGTCGAATTACTCGACTTACAAATGAGGGAGACGTTTTGCTACCCAGTTCATAAATGTGGGTCGCTTTTTATTTTGTTGCCTGGGCCTATTTTCTGCTCTAGGCTGATACTGCAGTTTAATTATACTAAGCAGAAATGCTGAGGTGGTCATTTCTGAGCAGCTTTCCAGAATCTAAAAAAGCACACGAAACTAACCTTTTCCAAAAGACATTGTGGCAGTACCACCGAGCACAACGACCTGCCTAGAAATATGATTTCATTAATTCGTTCAGAAAAATGTCTGTTAGTGCAGTCCACAGTCAGTGTTGTACATTCCAAAGCCACTTTCAAAGGCGTAGCTATCACTTGTGCAACAGGTATAGATGCTGGGCCCATGAATTTGAGGGAACCACTACACCCCAAATATATTTGTTTTCTTATTTCCTTACCAGAGATCGAAGCAATTTAATGGCTTAGATTACAGCCCATGGCACACTGCGAGCCTCTTGTTTAAACAACAAAATGAGTGTGAAGACAAGGTAGGGGATGTAGCTGGGTGTGCATACTTGTATGTTTTTTGTGTGTGTGATCAAGGGGAATGCATTTTTTGTGTGTGTGTGTGTGTGTGCATGCCCGCTTGTGGTTAAATTTGTGTTGTGTGTGCTCCGACTGTCCCGATGGCAGGTGCCACGTTCATCAGTCACCTCAATGTGTGCTCTGCTGGACTCTTCTTTGACAAGCATCCACCCACCAATGGGCACACCACCTACATTCGTATAAGGACTGGATGAAGAGCACTACTGACTACACTGCAAAGCACCAAACAAGAACCTTCTCAGCAAATTCTAGCAACCAATTGCCAACCCAACAATCAATTGTGTCATAAAGAACATAAGTAATTGAGAGGTTGATTAGATCAACAACCCATTGCATGATGGCAGTGTTATGTTGGCTGAAATCCAACACACTACAATACAACCCAGACAAGACAGATGTCTTACTATTTGGATCAGAAACCATCCAAGGTTTGTTGGGGCATGGCTGTCCCACTGTCCTTCTCCTACCCCCACTGAAAAGGCAAGAGCTCTATAGGTCTGATTTGACAATCACATATACCTCCAATCCCAGATTTCAGCCATAGTCAAAAGTACATGCCGGAGCCTAAGGATGTTGAGAAAATGTATCAAACTGTTACCCTGGGAAGCTAAAAAACCATGGTACTTGGCAGTGATCTTATCTAGACCGGACTACGCAAATGTGCTAAACGTAGGACTCCCATCCTACCTGGCACATAGTTTACAAAAAATCCAAAATATGGCAATTCGATTATTATTTATTCTCCCAAAACACACCTCAATTACTCACTACAGTAAACAGTTACACTGACTACCGGTAAAGAAGAGGATCATCTTCAAAGCATTAACAGTGGCACACATGGACTTCTACAAAAAGGGCCCTGCCTATCTGCTCGGTAGACTGACCAACTACTGCCCACAAAGATCACAGCGCTCGCAGACAGTTCATCTCCTCTCCACCCCATGCACAAAAAAGAAAAGGTGGGGTGGCTCAGCCTGTTCACTGCTGGCGGCTAAACCCTGGAATTAACTTCCTTTTCCCCTCAGATGTCTACCAGACATAAAGCCGTTCCGTAAGCAACTGAAAACCCACCTGTTTAAAGAATAGACGGTCACTGACCTTAATATTTGGCACATGCCTAACACCGGGACACTCGCGTAGTAGCTGTGTGCTCTATAAATCCCCTCATTCATTCATTCAACTTTAGTCTTGTCCAGGGCATATTTACATAAAGCCATGGGGCACCCTACGCACACATGAGAATTGGCACCTCTCCAAGTATTACAACAGAAGAAGTAGAGGAGCTCTGCGGCTAAAACAAGTCTCTGATATAAAGGTACATTAGACTTGAATGGTAAAAGAACAAACTTACCCTCTTCATTGTTGAAATGTCAGTCTCCAGTTGAAACTTCACACCCAACTCAAAGTCATACCTGGAGAAAAAACACACTTGAACATGTTTGGCATGGGAGAGGTTGAGTGACAACCCCAGAAACAGCACAAGACGGAACTCTGGGCAATGGCCAGATACTGACATTGGATCAAAGTCACTAAAGACTGCATATTTAGATAAACTGGGGAAACAGGGTTAAGCAAACACAACAGGTTTCATGCAAAGCTTGGGAGTCACATTATCTAAATGGCGCAGTGCTGAGAATGAATGTCTCAGCTACAGAAAACCGCCTGCATTTATCCACTAAATTAACCTTATCTGTGTGTGGAAACAAATCCAAGCATCGCGTTGAGCAATCTTATGAATGAATGAATGAATATCAGAACATCGACAGCAGTTATACCAGGAGAGGCCAAATGGACAAAAGCGATCCATAATCCTCGCAGACCAGAGCTGAGGGCCTTCATAAATTGTATCTTCCAGATCCCAGCAAGGTTAAGACACTGATGAACCACATGTAACCTACAGTGGTCCTCATTCTCGACTTTGGCCCCCAGGAGGGTATATAGAGGTTTTTATGCGGACATACAATATAATCCACGGTTCTCAATGTGGAAACTCTACTTGGTTGGACACCAGTTGTGTGGCCTTACCACAGTAGCCAGAAATAAATCCCAAAGTCACAGGCACAGTGGAGTTTTATTTAAGACTGCAGACCGTGGATCTGGAAACAAAAGGAGCAGGTTTTCTGCTGCTTGCTAAGCAGAATGTTTCCCTAGCTACCTGAAGAATGAGATTATTTGCCAAAAGAGGATGGATTCAAACACCTACCTAAGCTCAAAAACCCCTAGAAAACTCACATTTTAGCAGAAAGACAACCACAATGGTAGAATGGACAAACGGAACCACACGTGGTTTCTCTGCACTCCCGAGATCCTAGGATGGGGGAACTTGCTGGTTGACGTGCCTGTTATAAGCTTTAATCTTAGTTCATGGCTTTACCTCCTAGTGCTCAGGATTAGCTAGACAATATCCATTCACCAGCACAATTAGATGTAACAACGGGCAGTGCGTTTATTTTCTTTATTTAGAGCCTGAGTACTAAACTGTATCTCTTTGTATGCTTTGCAATATCCGATTAATAATAACAAAAAACATACACCAACAGACTGACAAAATCTAGCTCACTGGAAACTCTCTGGCTCCATAATCAAAACCGTGTTCGAAGTACAGTACTCAGTTGCAGGTAAGCAAGATATTACAAATCACTGAAGTTTTCCCTTCCTCATACAGCAGCACTAGGGTAGCAGCCATTTTCTTAAAGATTTATTTTTTTAACTAATTAACTATTTAGTACAGCATTTACAGAGTGTGAACCTGACCGCATGGGTATTAATCCCTCACACACTTGGGGGCATATTTGCTAGCCCCTATTGCCACCAGAACGTCCCTTTAAGTGACGTTCTGGTGGTGATATGGGCTTCGCCTTATTTACAAGGCAGCGTTAAGCCACTTAACAAGGCTTAATGCTGTTTTGTAAATAAGGCACTCTTTCACTTAGTGTGAAGGGAGAAGGGCAATGGGTGTTGCAGTGGGCGTTCCACCACAACACCCATTGATTTTGATGCTGACCCATATTTACAAGGGTGGCGTAAATATGGGGCAACGCCAAAATTAAGACCAAAAAAACGTGGTCTTACCCTGGTGAGATGAGGAGAAATGCTTTATTTCTCCTCGTTTTTGCTGTTATGTGTGCTGCATTTTGCAGCACACATAGAAACAGCAAAACACCATTGATTGTTTATGTGCAGGAAGGTGTCCCTTCCTGCACATAAACAATCATTTTTTTTTTTAATTATGCATTGCAAGATTCTACAGCACACATAGAAGTTACAAAAAACCATTGGCGATTGCTTATCTGCAGGAAAGGACACCTTCCAGCACATACACAATCTTTGCCTGCAATGCAGGCACCCTTGCACAATGGTGCACGAAAGCCTGTGTTGGCGCTAGGCAGCTGCAATTAGCGCCAGTGTAGGGAGAAACACAGGGATGCACCGTAAGTCTTGAAAATATGGTGCTGCCCTGCAGTTCTGTAGTGGCGGGGCATGGCGCTAAGCCAACAAGGCTAACGTCGCGCTCCGTCACTTCATTGTGAATATTCCCTTTGGAGTCATAACGGAATAGCAGAGCTAGAGTTCTTTGCCTGAGAGCTGGATTTTATTTTAGACCTCTTCAAAAGGCCATTTGGTTGGAATCAGACAGCTTTCCTCGGGAAAGCAATTCCAAAATCTTGGAGTTAAGTGACAGAGGTTATGTTCGAGATATCTGGGAATATGCATACATTAGGAGGTTGTAATCTTGATAATGTTCCTAATGCAAGATGATACAAAAGGGGATGATGGATAATGCAAGATGACACACTACTCAAGTCACTGGTTCCATGGCAGTCCTTCCTGTTGAAACTATTGTGTCATGTTATCTACCTTCTCCCTTACATTGCAACCTGCTGATATTCCTGCCTTCCATGTTCTCCCCCTAGCAAACGGGTGAAGGTGGTGCGTGGGGGCGATTGATGGCTGTAAAAGTGCTGTGTTGTGTTGGCAGGAGTTCATGCACACACCACTTGCTTGCTATGCATGGGGGGCATGATCTAAATTGCATCCACCATCTTCTCAAATTTAGGGACTTTGGGGTGGATGTCCTAAGCTATTTCATGGTCACAAATGCTCTGATTCCGTGTTTGCGACCATTAAAATGCTTTTACAGATATATTAATCCCATTTTATGAGTCTGAAAAGGGTTTCTGATTCAACAACGAAGAAAAGCAACACAGAGCAGTGGTTCGCCTGCTGCTCATGGCTGCTAAGAGGAGCTCTCCTACCCCTTATATAGGGGGCTTGCAAGGCCATCAGGGCAGATGCATGGGTAAACTTCACTCACCCACCCAGCTGCTGTCCTAACCCTTACAGAGCGCCTGCAAGGCCATCAGGACAGATGCATGGGTAAACTTCACTCACCCACCCAGCTGCTGTCCTAACCCTTACAGAGCGCCTGCAAGGCCATCAGGGCAGATGCATGGGTAAACTGCACTCACCCACCCAGCTGCTGTCCTAACCCTTACAGAGCGCCTGCAAGGCCATCAGGGCAGATGCATGGGTAAACTGCACTCACCCACCCAGCTGCTGTCCTAACCCTTACAGAGCGCCTGCAAGGCCATCAGGGCAGATGCATGGGTAAACTGCACTCACCCACCCAGCCGCTGTCCTAACCCTTACAGAGCGCCTGCAAGGCCATCAGGACAGATGCATGGGTAAACTGCACTCACCCACCCAGCTGCTGTCCCGAGTAATCACTCGGGGACCAGAGCGCAGGCTGCCCCTGTGCAGATACTGAAAGCGTAGCCCCTGCTGCCTGTCAATGTCATCTCAAGGTCATCCCCACCCTCTCAATGGACAGGGTCAGCGACTTCCCCTGCGGGTTTCAGCGCCTCGCCAGGGGTGCTGCACTGTCACATGATGCTCCCTATGACCCTCTATACCCTCTGAAGAAAAAACCCTCGGGAGCTTAACTGAGCTCGACCTCCCGGGAGGTCCACCTTTAGCTTGTGCCCGCATGGCCTCTTTGCCCGTGTTCCTGTCCCATGGCACAAGCCTGTGGTAAACGCCAATCTCTAATTTGCACGGGGCCGTCCAGTGATTCATTTGAGCTAGAAGTTGCAGGTGGGGCGCAGCAAAACTCATTCTTGGGGATCGACCAGACTTTGACCTCCAAAAAGAGAGAGCAAGGCAGGAAAGGGGGAAAGAAGGAGGAAGAGAGAGTCGGAAAAACTCTGACACAGGGAGAAAGTAGTGTGGAAAAGGAGCTGGAAGAGTATGAGAAAAGGATAAGGAGAGGATGTTGGTGGACGAAAGAGGCATGAGGTGAAATCGAGACTACACAGACCCGAGGTATTATGCAATCCTGACATTCGGCAGCGGCGCAGCTGGGCTCCAGAGAAATATTTTGGCCCCAGCACTCGTTCTTTTCCAGATTAAGCACTCACCCCAAAGCACTACGTTATATATTTTAAGCTATTTATTACTTATTTTAAATATTTTAAGTTATTTTTTTACTTATTGATTAGTTAAATCTAACTTACAACGTAATTACCATAACTTTAACTGTACACACACACTCTCTCTCTCTCCATCCCCCATCTGTACATGGTTGTATGTTAATCAGACAGAACATAAAGTTGAGTCTGACAAACGTAATTTGACTAAAGGACAGCTTGACTAAGGGTAGGGTCAAATTAAGTAGAACTTTTAGCAAATTGAAAGCCGAAGCAGCACTCAGAAAAGAAGTGAGAAAAAAAGAAGCAGGATGGGGGGTCTCCTCCTTAAAGAAAATTTAGGGCAAAAGCATGACCAAAAAGGGTCTTCCTGTGATATTGTTGTATGACTGTAAACGATTGTACTTAATTTTATTTGGTTTGTATTTTAAAGTGCGAATAGTCTTTATTTTATTAAAAAAGAAATGAAAAAGGGAAATACTGTTGTGCAGTTGTCAGATTGGATTAGACGAATCCACTCTCACAATACACATCAACATAATTACAAGTTAGCATTCACCAGGCCAAATTTAGGAAGGTACAAAATGTCAAGGTGATACTCAGGGTAATTAATGGTAAAAATAATAAACCATTTGCCTTCTATTTTTGAGGTTCATGATTTCACCAAACACTTTGAAAACAATACAAGACGTAGTACATGGTTAACCATTGTGTATATGAATGCATCGTGGATACCTTTAAAGTGAGCAGCAAGCAGAGTGACGTTATTTTTTTGAATGGACAGGCAGTGTGAGATTATTCTTTAAAATGTAATATTGAAAGTTTCATACTTAGCCTTGAGTTCTTCCGCAGCTCCCCTGGTGTTGTCCAGCTCAATTTCAAGCCTGATGTTCTCTAGGGTGATGTTCTCCACGTTGGTTCTTAGGTCGCTGAGCTGGGCCTCGTAGTTGACCGGGGCGGAGGGGTCCCCTCCGCCAGAGACTTGGGCGCCTCCCGTCAAGCTGTCCAGCTGGGCCTGTAAGGTTATGTTCTCCATGTGCAGTTGCTTGACCTTCTCCACATAGCTCTGGAAGCGGTCATTCAGCCCTGACAGGGTCTGCTTTAGAGATGCACTTGAAGGCAAACTGGCCACACGCGGTGCAAAGCTCCCGCCAAAACCTAGTGCAGAGCCCTGGCTCAGGCCAGTGGACATCAG
This sequence comes from Lissotriton helveticus, assembly GCF_964261635.1. NCBI lineage: Eukaryota > Metazoa > Chordata > Amphibia > Caudata > Salamandridae > Lissotriton > Lissotriton helveticus. The sequence goes on from NC_136063.1 coordinate 1,538,690,624, forward strand.
GGCGCGACCCATTGCAAATGCAGGACCCGGCCCAGCTCCAAATCCAGCCCCTCCACCGAATCCAGCACCTCCACCAAATCCAGCACCCCCACCAAAGCCAGCACCTCCACCAAAGCCAGCACCTCCACCCAATCCAGCCCCTAGCCCAAGCGAATATCCGCCACCAAGACCAGCCCCTCCACCAAACCCATACCCACTTCCATACCCACTGCCAAAACCACCACCACCAGATCCTCCAAGTCCGCCTGCAACCCCCAGAGAATATGAGCCACCCCCCAAGGACAAGCTTGACATACCAGAGGCAAGTCCACCGGCACCACCACCCCCTCCGCCGCCCAGGGCACCCGCAGCCCACGATCCACCCCCACCAGAGCTAGACCTCACTGAGGAACTAAAGGAAACTCCTTGTCTGGAGACAGAGAGAGACATGGCGGCGGGTGCAATGGAAACGAGCAATCTATTCAATAATCTTTGCCAAGAAAGAGTAGGAGGGCTCTAGGCAGTCAGGACTGAGGGCACAAGAACCTAGCTCCTCGGCAATTTATACTTTTCTCTCTTTTGTGGCACGCCTTCCTATCCCAGGGCAGCCATTCCCCGGGAGGAACAAGCTTCCTTCTGTCAATCACTCCTCGCAAGCGTCTGCCCTCAAGCATGCCACGCTTCACCAGAAATTAAATTATTCAGAAATGATATCTGTCGAAAATTTATTGCCGGTGGTTAGTGAAATAAAAGTAATTTCTCCCAGGCCAGCGATTTCTGAAAACTGTGTTTGTTGTAACATGAAATCATCCTTGCCCTAGAGCTGAAAAGTTTGCTGATTCCGTGATATGCAGCGTTTTAGTGAAGCACAAAAAGCACGCGATTAATAACTTAACTTTCTACGTTCTTTATTTTTGTGAAATGATTTCAACCCAAGGGTCATTGGTTATCTTCATGCCCACAATTTATGAGGTGTATTTGGAAGATTAGATTGCTGTTTTCTAGGTTTTCTTAATTCTGTGCTTGAGGTGATAGCCAACGACGATTGGAATTCTATTTTGGGGCCCTCCCAAATATCAGCCTTGTTGCACATGTCAGTCAGGCTGATAAAAGGCCCTCAGAAGAAAGCGTCGTGGCTTTTCTGTGAGTTTTTAACCAGGTCGTGGTTTTTCCTCCTTGTTCATTCTCCGTTTTCCCACTCAGACTGTGAGCTAACCTGCGGGTCAGAGTTCACACAGTGCCCGATAAACCCTGTGGAGGCCCTAGACAGTCTAAATGTCGCCCCCACCCCTTGCAAAGTATCACCCAATACGGTTTTGATTTTATCAACCAACAATTTTAACAAACCACTACATTACATTAATACAGTATTTCCTCTATATAGTTATTAATTTAAAGTTTTCGTTTCTTTGAGTTGATTCATTGTTTTCTATCTTTTGGAAACCATTTAATAAAGCTTGATTGTAATTTTCTTTCGACCTCAAATCAATATTATTTTGATCCTTTTTCGCGGGGTCCCTAAAGGGAGTGGGGGCCCATATGCCGGTGCCTACTTTGCCTATCTGGAACTGGATTTTCCCCTTCCCACTAGTGGAGGAATGCAGCTCAGTCCTGATGCACCTTATTTTGGAAGTTGGGGTGTTCTCCTGCAGTGGATTGAAAACCAGGACTAGAGAGTGGCAAGAGGGAGGCATGACGTGGCGTTCAGCCATATCCAACATGGTGGCAGTCATAATTCTTCAATTCGTCTTCATGGACAGTTTCCACAGACCCCCTAAAAGGACATGCTAGAGAGATTACTTCCGGAGAAGGCAAGACGTGTCAGTATATACCATCCTGAAGAGCAGTTTACAGTCCCTGGCAGCATTGCTAACTCAGTTCATCAACCAGCCTTAAACGTCAACCCTAACTTTTATATTTCCTTCCCTTGCCCAGTCCCTATACCTGCAATACTTAGCTTTCTGGTCTGGAGTTGAATATATTCCCTTTTCTTCTTCCCTACTACTGTTCTCTCCTCTGTTTAGATCTAAAGAGATCTACTTGATTCTTTATCCTGTCAACTCTGAGTCCGCTGTCCCAGACCAAAAGTCCCAGAAGGCGGTAAGTACAACGACATAAATTGTATTGTGTCTTTAGAAGAGGATGTTGCACAATGCCCTCTCCCTCGCTTTTGGCACAAGTTAGCACAAACTCAATAGCATTGTTATTTTTTTTGTCTCTGGCTTAATTCCTCTTTCTCGGTTTCCCCGAGATCTGGCTATCTGGTGCCTTGTTCACATGGTCACTGAAAGCGGCAAACATTGGGGAGGCTCAGGATTGGCACCACAAGTCCCTTTTCGGTTCTCCTAACTAACAGGCTAAATCTGCATACAGAAAATTCTTGGAGATGTGGTAAATTAGCACTACTTATGCTGAATTCTACACAGGTCGGAATGACTAAGAAATATCCCTTTATTGTGTCAAATGACCTTACACAACTCCTGGTGTCACCTTCAAAAGTTATTTCCAAACATTGCCATTTCTGAGAATGTGCTATGAAAAGTAGTGAAGGTGTGCCTCTGCAATGAAGAAAAAACAACCAAGTAATTCACAACACTTTTTGCGCACCAACCTAGGTGTGTGAAAAGAAGTCTACTCTGCTCAGGTAAGTAACTTCTTATTCAGATCTGCATATGCAGGACGACCACGAAGGCCCACTCCAGCAACCAGCAGGGCTGTCCCCAAAAGTAACCCCCCACACTTTTATTCACATCACACATCCAAAGAATATTCCAGCTCTCTCCACTACAACAAATGAAAAGCAACAATATTTAAGAAGACCCAACAGTGTGCAAAAATAGCATATACGAAACAAAACTAATTATAATCAATTACATTTTGCAATCACATGAATGCGAAAATTCCTTAATCTCTTTTGCAAATTAAGGCAATTTTTTACTTCCTGTTATTTGGAAAGAGGTTTTCTTTCCAATGTCCCATGTCTCCCTGGCCTTGGTGTTATATTTTCTCACTACCCTTTGGTCCCAGCTCTGACTCCTTTTACCTTGGGACTCTGTCCCTTTGAAGCCTAGCACTCCTTAGCTATGGTCATGTTGAGATTTTGCCAATTGGCTAGCCCTATATAAAACTCTAAGAATAAATAAAATAATTAAACAAAATAAATGGTTCCTGTCTCTGAAACTTGCTTGGTTCGTGACAGAGTCACCTGCCTTCCAGAAGTCACAGCTCGCCCCCCCCCCCAACCCCCTCCCTGATGGGGAAGCAGCAGGAGTCTAGTTAGAGGATGGAGGGGGATGGAAGAGGTGAGGCTAGGAAGAAAAAAGGAGAAAAGGACAGTGAACACCGTTTACAATGTAAACAGTAATTCAGACACTAGCAAGCATTCAACACAATACCAAACACTTTACACCAATGTAATATGATATTCATATAATGAACAGGTATCCTCACAAATGGGACATCAATCTCACGTGGGTACCAGCAAACAGTTAAATGCCGTTAAAGCAGATGTTTGGCATTAGTGGGTCATCTAATCAGGGTCCCTGGCAAAATATACTATATCATGTTTGCAATCAGTTAATATTTGCAAAGCTCAGAAAACACCTGCAATGGAAATTACAAGGCATTGTGTTTGGAATATTTACTAGATGCATTGATTCTATTAAGTATTTGGTTATGGTTCACAAACCTAGATGTTTGACAACATGTAAACAATATGGAGGACAGCAAACAGATATTATCACTACAATTACAAGAGTGCTTGCATTGAAAGAGGACAGTGTCATGGAGTTTATATGTACAACTGCAGACACTAGGGAGGTCTGCCGACATCAAGGTGCCTTTGGGTATAGGGTCAATGAGCTCAAGGTACACAGGACTCACGAATAACCACTAAGGCTGCTGGGTCTGGCATCTGGCTAGCCAACCTGATGCAGTAAAGGTCTGTTAGGATTCCTTCTAGGGAAAAAGACAACTCCTCGCCATAGCCACAGTGCAACCCCGCACCTAACAACACACGTGCAAGGTGTCATATGCTTCCTTTAGATGGTCCCAAATAGGAGGAAATACCACAAGGGCAAACATGCGTCGTTGGCAATCTGGTAGTTCTTGATTGAAGATGGAGCAGCAGATAAGCCAGGCATTAAACACTTCATGTAGGATTCACCTCTTTCTCAGTCTCCTTACTACCAATCTTTTGCTGACATCCCTATTTCTGGACTTAAGTCTTCCTTTAGAAGAAGATGGCCAGAGCATCTCCGGGACCTACATTGGCTCAGGGTGGAGAATCGCATCAAATTCAAAGCCCTGAGCTATATGTTCAAAATAAAAGCTGGTACCGCTCCCAAATACCTCCAAGCACTAGTGCATCCTTATGTACCTACACGTCTTTTAAGATCCCAAACTGTTGCTAAGTTCTGTGTGCCGAGGTTTAAACTTTCTAGAGTAGGTGGGAGATCCTTTTCATACTTAGGTCCTTCCATTTGGAATACACTTCCCACCTTCATACGGAAAGAAACTAACTATGTGCATTTCCGAAAAAGCGTTAAGACATGGCTATTTGACCAATAAAATCTACGTTAGGTAGTTGTTCTGCTGTTTTTGCTCCGTGTGGGCGCCGGGAAACCCTTTTTGGGTAGCTGTACCCTTACAAACTTAAACAAACAAATAAATAAATAAATAAAAAGTCAAGTTATCCACAAGAAGCTCTGAAAAGGAATCCAAATCCAATGAGTAACACAGGGATAAAAACAGAACACCATGGGTGGTGAATGAATAGTTGCAGTTCATCTTCCCACTTGTGAGTGCCTCATTTCTATACGATTCAAACAGCAAAAGTCAAACTTGATAATTGATCAGGAACTTCTGTTAAAGTCCTCTGGTCAAACCACCATCTTGGAAAGTGTTCTTCATAAGCTCGACCATGTCCCTTGTCTGAGTATGATAGAGTAGGCATAAAAGTCCAAGAACTGGCCCAAGTATGACATCCTTTGCCCTCTGCCAGTCTCAGCAGCATTGCCGCAGCCTTTACCAATCTTCCATCTGGTCACAAAACACCTTTCTGGGTGACCATGACCATGGAACATTCACAGTGCTCCAGCCACGCTGGCAACTAGGCAGATGCTGAGCACACTATCCAGCAACATGCTGCCTAAGTAAGTGATGCAGGCATAATTTTCTTCTCCTCATGGACAGCCTCTAATAAGCTGTTGGCAAAGATGTGACTCCAGCTCACAAGGCAGGTCAAAGGGATAATGGACATAGTTAAAATCATAAACATGTAATCAGAAAGGCTCATGATTGAAGACAGAATCATCATCCTTTCACCTGTATTTGTAGTAGTAAGTCCCTCAATCAGCTTACCTGCATCTCTAAGGCAGGTTTCATGGGCTTACCAAATGCTTGTGAACATCTGAAGTCATTGAGATAGATTCCTTATCAGCCTGTATCTATTTCATGAGAAGAAGAAAGGGATCAAGCTCTTCTTCATTTCAGCAGGACCTGTTGGACTGGCTGAAGGCGTACAGACATGGCAAGAGCAGCAACAGGGGTGCCAAGCAAATCGCCAGCTGAGCCATGTGCTCAGTCCTAGAAGGATGTGGGCAGCATGCCGGATCCACACTCTCGCATGCATCATGCCAAACTGGAAAGTTGTGCAGACGGCTACTGCCAATAAGTGTCTGCTGCATCCATTCAAATTCAAAGAACCAGCCAAAAATACTGGGTCAGCCTTTCCCACTTCAGAGAGGCGCTTGCGAAGGCTTGAACATACCTAGAGGTGCAGGAGCTCATGTGAACACATTAGAAGCTCCTATTGTGGCAAAACATATGTATTCCCTCCGGACAGACAATTACTAAGAACAGGGCAGAAACAAGAAACAGGGCTGAGGATGTCCTTTGCCAGAATTATACACTTTTAAGTGACAACCTACTAGACTTACTGGAACATAGGACGGGGCTATCAGGGTCTGTCCTAAATTGGTTTGCCATGTTTCTCCACCTCAGAACTTAAAGATTCAGGGTTACTCAGTCTCTGTCTAGGTCCACTTCGATCACACTAAGGGTTCCATAGGGGTCCTTGCTCTCGCCCACTCTCTTTAGTTTGTTCATGGAGCCTTTAAGTGAAATTCTTAGACCATACCCCTTCCACTTTCATATGTATGCCGATGACACCCAATTGTACCTAAAAGTCTCCTCCCACAAAGACATCAGGTCCCTCAACTTAACTCTACAAAAATCCAAAACTGACTGTCATGCAACCACCTTATACAAAACACTCTCAAAAAGGAATTCCTCTTAATCGCCCTATCCAAACAGTCATCTGATATCGAGAAATGGATGAAGCAAATAACAGCTCTTAACTGCTTGCCACATGTTATAGAGTACGCAAGTTCACTGGGATTAATACTAGACAAGAATCTGAACATGCAGAAGCACATCAGTGCTGCCACCAAAAGAGAGAACCTCCAAAATGTACTTCTGAAGGAAAATAAAACTGCTCCTCCCCCTAAATGAACTTAAGTCTGCCAAAAGCCATAGTGATTACTAGGTTGGACTATGGAAGTGCAACTCTCTGCAACCTACCCAGATCCAAGATGGCTCAGTTAAGGGCCTCTCTTAACTCTGCTGCAAGGCTCTTCAGAAGATCTAAAAGAAACAACCACATCACCCCGATCTGAAATCTGTAAACTGGCTCACCTACGAAGCAAGGATACAGTTAAAAATTGCCTTCATTACCCATAAATCCATGCACTTCAATACCCAGAGATACCTTGCATATAAACTGGAGCTTTCGAGCAGATGCAGATCTTCTAGAAGTTCCATCACCTTACGGTTAAAACCACAAAAATTCAAGAAAAAACAAACTTACAACTGAGCCTTCTCTGGTATCACCCTGAGAACTTCTGACTCATCACACTGAATCCCTCAAAAGCATCTTGCAAGAAGGAACTCAAGTTACTATTGGTGAACAAACTTTTGCCCTAGAAACCCAGGAACTCTACACTCCCGGCCTTATATGGCATGATGACTATACCTATGTTTATCACTTGACTGTTAATGATTGTGTTTTAGAACCCAGGAACTCTACTCTCTGAGCCGGAGATAGCACTCATGTCTATTACTCACCTGTTTATGATCATATTTTGATTTGTCAGACTTTGACATTGAGGTGGTTCTTCCCTCAAATTGGGAATTACCACATTCTGTATTGGTTTTTAATTACTGTGTTGTTTGCTCAATATGTCTCTTCTTTCTAATCATTTGTAAAGCATGCTGATACCCTCTTGGGTCATGTTTGTGCTTTATAAACTTTTAAAATAAATACATTAAAATAAGTTTTCAGGAGTATAGCTATCTGTGTTACAGTAAGTATAGTGGCACCAGGATCCTGAGGTGACAAGGGCTAGTATGCCCTGTACCAGCTGAAGTAATATTAGAACTCACAAGTTCTGAATGATACTCTTGTATGGAGGAGGGGTGGAGAGGCTTGAGAGAGGCCGGGTAGAAACTGAGATGAGTGAAGAAGGGAATGAGATAAAAGCAAAGAGTGAAGGGTTGAAAAGAGACAAAAACACCAGACAGGGGAAAGGAGATAAGGCTGAGCAAAAGGCTATAGTGAAGTAGAAGATAATGTTTCAAGAATTAAGAAAGGTAGGGAAATAGCAGGTGGAAGGAAGTGGAAGACAGAGTAAGAAGCAATTTCAAGATAGATATGAGAAAAAGGAAGGAAAGAAATAGAACAGGTAGATTAAGGGGACGTTGGGGGAGAGAAGGTTAATATTGAGAAAGAAGAGATATTGTATGGAAGAACTGAGGGAGAGGAAAGGGGAAGAGACAGGCGGTCTTAAGGGGAATGAGGTCAGAGAAAAAAAGGATGTATAAGGATGACTAAGAGATAGGAGGAGAAAGGGTACAGAGGAACGGAAGGAGAGATGAGAGGATAAAAAGAGAGTAGAGATGCATGAAGGATGAATTTAAGTACCTTTTGGCCGCATTTGATACAGTAATTCCATACCATTGTTCTAATCAGGTTAGAGTCTATTGTAGGAAGCGGAACCGCCTTGACATGAGTACGCTTGCATCTTTTGAATAGAAGTCAAGCTGTTGCTCTCCCCCCCTATCGCTCCAAAGCCAAGGCCATCAATCAGGGAGTGCCACAGGGGTCAACTATCAGCCCAATTTTGTTTAACTTTTACCTGACCCCATTGATTAGACTTATTAAGTCTTACAACATGACCCTAATTAATTATGCTGATGATACTCAGCTCATCCATTCTCTGGGCAGTAATATGCAACTATATCCTTTCATCACTGCCTGAATGAAATTATCTCATGGCTCATCATCAACTCTCTAAAGTTTAAATGGGGACAAGACTGAGATACTGTATTGCACAGCTCATTTTAAGCCAGAGACTTTACCCCTTAATCTCTGGCCTGGATCGTTTAACGGACCAGTGGCCGTGGTTAATTTGGTCCAGAACTTAGGGGTCACCTTTGATGACAATCTTAGTATGGAAACTCGGTACACAGTCAAAATATCGAGTTGTAAATATCAACCTACACAAATATCGAGTTAGAAATATCGAAGGTAAAGAATATCGATGTCAAGAATATCGTTGGACAGAATATCGGCCCTAAGGTAAGTAATATCGATTTTTTTTATATCGATGTAAGTAATATCGTAGTCAGTAATATCGATATCAAATATATCGATGTTAGTAATTTCGATGTTACTAATATCGATATTTGTACTATTGTTATGTATTTTAGTATGTATTTAATATGTATGTGTTATATGTTTTCTGTCAAGTATTTTACTTGTTTTAAGTTATATGTGAACTATTTTCATATATTTATAATGGTATTTTTAAGTCAATTTTATGTTTTGGTACCGGAGCAGGTTGTGGGTTTATAGGGGAATAGGGTGGGAAGTAATTTAATTATATTAAATTAATTATTACCTTTTAGGAATTATAAATTAATTTTAATTAATTTTTGCATTTAAGTTCTGTAGCGGGTAGTGGGTTTATAGGGGAATTGGGTGGGAAGTATTTTAATTGTAATTAAGTAATGAATTATTTTTATTTATTGGTATTGATAATTTATGTATTTTTAATTAATTATTAATTGGCAATTAATCATTTAAATTGGTAATTAATTGTTTTAATTGGTAATTAATGTTTGTAATTGGTAATTAATGTTTGTAATTGGTAGTTAATGTTTGTAATTGGTAGTTAATATTTGTAATTGGTAATTATTGTATTTAATGTGTAATTAATTTTTGTAATTGGTAATTAATTTATTTAATTGGTAATTAAAAAATTTTATTGGAAATTATTTGTAAATAATTGGTTATTAATGTGTTATAAAAAGTCTTTTTTGGTATACAAATAATTTGATTGTTTAATGTGTTTTCATTGGTAATCAATTAATAATATTTCTTTTGTTTTTTACAGTATTTTATTGCTTAATATTTATTATTTGGTAACTATTATTTATTAATTGATATTTATTGTTAATTTATTGTTAATTATTTATTCAAATCTATTTTTTTCTTTAATATTAATGGGTATTTTTAAATGATGTTTAGTTATTTAAAAATTAAAACATTAATAAATTTAAATATAAAAATTATTTCTAAGTATGTTTTATTTAAATTTTATGGTATCCAATGCTTTCCCTACTGTTGCACTCTCTGGAGTTGGAATAGTAATTTTTACCCCTACGCTATCCAGTGCTTTCCCTACTGTTGCAGTCTCTGGAGTTGGAATAGTAATTTTTACACCTACGCTATCCAATGCTTTCCCTACTGTTGCACTCTCTGGAGTGGGAATAGTAATTTTTACCCCTACACTATCCAGCGCTTTCCCTACTGTTTCACTCTCTGGAGTTGGAATAGTAATTTTTACCCATATGCTATCCAACGCTTTCCCTACTGTTACACTCTCTGGAGTGGGAATAGTAATTTTTACCCCTACGCTATCCAACGCTTTCTCTACTGTTGCACTCTCTGGAGTTGGAATAGTAATTTTTACCCCTACACTATCCAATGCTTTCCCTACTGTTGCACTCTCTGGAGTGGGAATAGTAATTTTTACCCACCCGCTATCCAACGCTTTCCCTACAGTTGCACTCTCTGGAGTTGGAATAGTAATTTTTACCCCTACGCTATCCAGCGCTTTCCCTACTGTTGCACTCTCTGGAGTTGGAATAGTAATCTTTACCCCTACGCTATCCAGCGCTTTCTCTACTGTTTCACTCTCTAGAGTTTGAATAGTAATTTTTACCCCTTCGCTATCCAACGCTTTCCCTACTGTTTCACTCTCTGGAGTTGGAATAGTAATTTTTACCCCTACGCTATCCAACGCCTTCCTACTGTTGCACTCTCTGGAGTTGGAATAGTAATTTTTACCCCTACGCTATCCAAAGCTTTACCTACTGTTTCACTCTCTGGAGTTGGAATAGTAATTTTTACCCCTACGCTATCCAACGCATTCCCTACTGTTGCACTCACTGGAGTTGGAATAGTAACTTTTACCCCTACGCTATCCAGCGCTTTCCCTACTGTTACACTCACTGGAGTCGGAATAGTAATTTTTACCCCTACGCTATCCAGCGCTTTCCCTATTGTTGCACTCCCTGGAGTTGGAATAGTAATTTTTACCCCTACGCTATCCAGCGCTTTCCCTACTGTTGCACTCTCTGGAGTTGGAATAGTAATTTTTACCCCTACGCTATCCAAAGCTTTACCTACTGTTTCACTCTCTGGAGTTGGATTAGTAATTTTTACCCCTACGCTATCCAACGCCTTCCCTACTGTTGCACACACTGGAGTTGGAATAGTAATTTTTACCCCTACGCTATCCAATGCTTTCACTACTGTTGCACTCTCTGGAGTTGGAATAGTAATTTTTACCCCTACGCTATCCAGCGCTTTCCCTATTGTTGCACTCACTGGAGTTGAAATAGTAATTTTTACTCCTACGCTATCCAATGTTTTCTTTACTGTTTCACTCTCTGGAGTGGTAATAGTAATTTTTATCTCTATGCTATACAATGTTTTCCCTAATTTTGCATTTTCTGGAGTGGGAATAGTAATTTTACGTTTTACGCTATCCAATGTTTTTAATACTGTAGATTTTTTGGGACTTTAAATAGTAGTTTTATTTATAATTTAGAATGAATTTAGATAATGTATTATGTTTTTAATTTTAAAAATATTGAAAGTATATTTAATTTTTTTCATTTATTAAAAATAATTATTCACTTTTTTATGTAATTATTTTATGTGTGGAGATCTATTTGTAATTTATAGTATTTTAAAATAATTTATAAGTAATTAAAGTAGTTATTAAAATGTATTAAGTAAATATATAATATATATTTTACATATGTGTTTAAATAATGTTATAATATTATATATCTATTATTCATTAATTATAAAACATTACTAAATATTTTTAACAATGTTTATTTTATTTATAAGTATTATTTACTATATTTTACACATTATATTTTGACAGATATAAAACGATATTTTTAATTACGATATTTTTAACATCGATATTTTTGTTTTGATATTTTTGTACTTACCATGTTGTAGATACGATGTCGATATACTTGCCTTCGATATTCCAGCCTCGATGTTTCTGTAGGTCGATATTTTGTCTGTCGATATTCTGTCATAGATCCTGGAAACTCATATAAATAAAATGGCAGGAACCTGTTTTGCACTGCTGGCAGCTCTTAGGAAGATCCTGCCAGTAGTGCCTCCTTCTTCCAGAGCCATAGTTGCCCGCAGCGTTATTCTTAGTGTCTTGGATTACTGTAATGCCCTTCTTCTGGATGCTCCAGAATATCTTTTACATCGTCTATCTAGGGTCCAGAATGCAGCCACTCAATTTGCTTTAAATCTACCATGCAGATCTTCTGCCACTTTGGAATTAAGGGAGCTGCACTGGCTGTCACTCAAGCAAAAAATCTGGTTTAAATCCCTCTGCATGACGTTTATAGCCTGCCATGGGATGGGCCCCCTTCCCGTCAAAAGCGACTGAGAAGATATATCCCCAACAGAGCTCTCCGGTCAGCATCAGCCAATTTGCTCTGTGTACCAAAGTTTAGGAAATTCAGGCAAGGAGGAAGGACCTTTATGGTTCATGGACACAAACTCTAGAATGCTCTTGCCGCCTCCCTTAAGATACATGTCTGACCTACTGAAGTTTAGGAGGGTGCTGAAAACTTGGCTGTTTCCCAAGTAATCAGAATTCAGTTGCCTATCCCCGAAGCTGTGTCACTACAGGTATTTTTCTATGGATATTGTTCCATTTCCTTTCCTCTACCTTCCTCAGCTGCTATGACCAGGGCCAGGATTCCAGTTAGTGACAGTACGCTTTATAAACTCTAAAATAAATAAATAAAATAAATAAGGAGGAGAGAGGGAAAGACAGCATGATACTTTTGGGGAACTGTAGCAAGCAAACACAACAAGCTGATGGATGGAGTGCTGAAAGTTTTCAACTACTCACCCCCAGTCACAGATCTGGGTTTAATCCATCATTCCTTTGCTCACTATGCCACCCCAGTTCGGACCCAGCCATAGTGAGCAAAAGAACAATGAAATAAACCCATATCTGTGACTGGGGGTGAAAAGTTGAAAAGTTTCAGCGCTCTGTCCATCATCTTGTTGTGTTTGCTATGTTCACTCTAAGTAGCCAAGGGTATACACATTTGTGGGTCCCTCGCTCGCTGTGCCACTGGACTGTATTCAAATTTGCCTGGCTGATGAGGGGTAAAACCCTGAAACTGGTGCTAGGAAGCTTGTTTCTGGTCCAGGGAGGACCTGCCTGGCAGGTTTGGCTGGACTGTTCCCAAGAGGAACCGAGTCAAGACTGATTTGCACAAGGCAGAGTCCAAACTGGGGTGGCATAGTGAGCATAAAAACAATGGATTAAACCCAGACTCTGACGGGGGGTGAGTGGTTGCAAAGTTTCAGCACTCTGTCCATTATCTTGTTGGGTTTGCCCTGGAGAACTGTAGCTACCATTAGCGCAGTAGGTGCAGTGGTGCTGAGTACAGAGGTGTAAGGAACCCACTGCACCCCAATTAAATCTGTCTTTTACTTCCAACTTGATTTGCAGGGAGCCCATTTTCCTTTCTTCTGATGATGTTAACTGTGCTACTCTAGTGTACATTTGCCACATATTCATGCTGTACAATATAGGAGGACATTTCTTATTCTTGGGAGAATGAGCAGTTCAGGTCTGCATAGTATCAGAAGCAGTGTTAACTATTACATGAAAAGGCACAGCACATGCAAGAGCACATCACAGGCATGGAAGAAAAGCTCTTTTGCCAAGGGTGGTACAAGCTCCATGGGCATGAGAATTATCACTGAAAGTCCAAAGCTTAAAACTGTAGAGAAAATCACACTATCTGCAACTGTGCAGGCACTGGACATGATCTTCATGGCTTGGAGCTCCTGGAAA
>NC_136063.1:1540581786-1540604286 GCF_964261635.1 Lissotriton helveticus
GCTGTCAGAAGGAGGCGTGATCAATCGCTCAAAGAGATGCTCCACAAACAAGATGCTCAAAAGCCAGTTGCTCCACCCAAGTCCAAACAACGAGTACCAGGGAATCCTGTCCTTGGTCCCATGAGCCCTGGGGAACTTGAACACCATTGACCAGAAGATCTATTCAGAAGTCTCCAAGAATACACTGGAATGCTATGAGAAAATCTGTCAGGGGAGTTGCAGGAGGTTAAACAGGACATAAAAGTTGGTGGAGGGGAAAGGGGGGACATGTCTAGAAGCAAGCTCATGCCTAAAATGATTGTGTAACTGCAACACTTGTAGTGGTGTTTCTTCTTGGAAACTGCAAAAAGTAAATATAAATAAACTGAAAACGGGGGCTTCATCTTTAAAGGCCACAGACTCCCTTTGTTTCAGGATATCCCATTAGGGACAATACAGAAAAGACACTCCTTCCACCTGGTATTCTTCCAATCTCCGAAGACGGCTTACAGATGGGGAAAATCATTTCCAGGTGTTTTCCTTCGAAGATCCAACCATATGCAGTAAGATCTCTAGTGGGAAAAGAAAATCATGGAAAAACAGCAAAGTCCTAAGAAGGTCAGACAAAAACCTGCCTAACCTGAAGATAGAAGCTGAACGTCAACTAGAAAGTAACATATGAGAGGAAGTCACCAAAAAGTAGGAAAAGACAAGGCCTACACAGGTGATAATGTAAAGATAGAAACTGGCTGTAATTGAGAGTCTAAAAGACGAAGCAGGAGCTCAAGAGTAGGTCTTCCAGATAGATCGCATGGATACGATGTCCAGAGCACAAAGTAAAGCCCCTGACCCAAAGGTGGTCATAAAAGAAAAGGATAGCTTGAATACAGGTAAAGGGTTTGGGAACAGGGAACACATAAATAATAAGAGACATGTATAGAGTCACTGTTTGCTGTAATCATGCATAGAATGAAGGCATCAAACAGGGGCAAGAGACAAGACAAGCACAAGCTCCCATATGGGTGGGAGGAGAGGGTGATGACTCACCATTCTTTACTATTCATGGTGGGAAGTTGCAAATGGTAGCTCTAAAAAACGATGAGATCAGCTGGGGAGCAAAGTTAGTTTAAAAAGGCAATGAGGACATATTTGGGAGGATTCATTAACTAGCAAACTACTGAACACACTTTCCTGGGCTAGGACTCTGAAACACAAAATATACATTTAAACTTGTATTGCTCAATGTGAACGTTTTTCAACTCCCACCAATACGAAAGTACATTTTTAGGCTACATTTCCTCTCATGATCCAGACCCAATTTTATTCCAACAAACCTACTTGCAGCAAAGAGATAAGCTTCGGATGAAACATAAGTTATACCCCATGCAATTTTGGGCATTGCCAAAGATGAAGAAGGTGGGAGGCCACAATCTCATGTAAAAATGATGTGAAGAACATGTTGTCAAATGTTAAAATAGACCCCTAAGGCGGGTTCCATAGCATCAAATTCCTGATATGTAGACAACCTATAAAGTTGATCAATGCCAACACTCCAAATGCAGGAAAGGCTTCTTTTTGAAAGAGAGAGTTCTCATGGGGTCCAGTATGCCTAAAATAATACTAGGAAGTAATATGAACATGGTTTTTGATTAAAAAATCCACAGGAGCAGGGTAGGTAGAGCTCCAACCAATACAATGTCGAAGAGGCTGAAAGGCAAAATGGGAGAAGTGGCTCTTGAGGACACATTTAGGGCACTCAGTTCAGAACAGAGGGACTACAAATTCTGCTCACACTCGCACACGCTTCCTATTTACTTGCTTACATCTTCAGGATGCAGGGCTTAATACCCATGGTGGAAGAGGCCTCAATACCTGAAATCTCATTATCAGACAATGCACTCAGAGGTGAACTGGGTGGGAGGAAGCCACTACAAGGGGCTAGATTCTTGTAGGATCAACATGGGAATATTTAGAGACCCAGTGAATAAGACTGAAATGGCTATGGAAATAAAATACATTTTCAAAACGAATGACGCGGTCAAACTGATGACTTTAAGGGGACAGTAAAGGGGGGGGGGGGAGGAGTGATACACTAGTTAAAGGCGTGACACGACCGAGAAAGACGTCTGGTAGGGACTGGAATCAACAATGAGATCACTATGAAGATTGGAAGGGAAGGAGTAGTTTCTTACCTGTAACTCCAGTTCTGTAGTAGGGCTATCTCAGTTCTGTAGTAGGGGTATCTCTTTTATAGTCATAATCTTGTGAATAGTCCCACCCATGTGCGTGGACCCCGTAGCAATCAAAATAGTCTCCTAAGTTGTCTTCTTCTGCAGTCCTGCATAGACACTTAAGAGAAAATCAAAGACAAATAATGCAGCCTAAAACTACAAGGCTACATTGGCCAGCACTTCATCTCGAAGTGAAAAAGATAGCCAAATAATATTAAATTTTACACACTTTGTAAAGTTTCACACCTAGAGAAACTCCACTTCACAAAAATCCTTTGTCATGATAGAGAGGAAGGGTTGGACAGACAAGCCCCATAGGCTGCCATTATGTGTCTGGAAAAGGAATACCGTGCCTTTAAGGAACTCTCCAGAGACCCTCGGTATCCCAGAATGCACAGCCAAAGGCAAGTTACTTTTGAGTTCTTTTTGAATGTGTATAAAGCCAGGCCTGTAGCAGTCAGTACATTATAGTTTCATCCACCGGGGAGGAGGGTGGGCGCTTATGACTATAACAGAGATAACCCTACGACAGAACTGGAGTTACAGGTAAGAAACTACTCCTTCTGTAGTAGGGGATCTCTGTGTATAGTCAAAATCTTGTGAATGGAATGCCAAGCCCATCCCAACAAACCAAACCAGAGGTGGAGGAAACAGACAAAACCACTACTGTGCAAATAGATTTCTCAACGAAGCCTGCCCAACCTGAGCGTCTGCCCTGGCATCAGAGTCCAGGCATTAGTGTTTGGCAAAGGTATGACTTCCAAGGGGCAGCTCTACAGATCTCTGCAATGGGAACATTATGTAGCAAAGCTGTTGTAGCCGCTTTTCCCCAGGTGGAATGAGCCTTAGGCTTAACCCCTAAAGTCTTGTTAGCCTTTGGTAACATAACTGGATACAGGACACAATCCACCTAGAGGTGGACTATTTAGCGGTGGCAAGACCCGTCCTGACTGAACCATAATTGACAAACAATTGGTCTGACCTACGAATGTCCTTGGTCTTATCCAAGTAGAACTTCAACACCCTTCTCACATCCAGGGAATGAAGAGACCTCTCCGCCGGAGAGGAAGGATGTTGAAAAAACGTAGGTAAAGTTATTGTATGATTGACATGAAAATCAGAAATCACTTTAGGAAGTAACTTAGGGGAGTCCTCATAACAACCTCAGAAGCATGGAATACAGTATAAGGATCTTGGCAATACAAGGCCTGGATCACACTCACCCTGCGGGCTGATGTTATAGCCACAAGGAATGCCGCCTTCCAGGATAAATGCTGTAAAGAAGCCTTATAAATAGGCTCAAAAGGCTCCTTCATCAACCTTGACCGCACCACATTCAGCTCCCACAAAGGCGAAGGACGCCTAACGGGGGGAAATACCTTCTTCAAACCCTCCAAAAAATCTTTAATTACAGGGATCTTGAAAAAGGAGGTTTGTGAAGGGCATTTCCTATACGCAGTTAAAGCTGCGAGGTGAACCTTAACAGAATGGAAATTAAGGCCAGATTGAGCTAATTGCAAGAGGTATGGTAGGATGACATCTTCCTTGCAGGAGGTAGGATCAGCATTCTTGGCTGTGCACCATATGCAGTTTTCCACTTATAGGCATAAGAAGTCCTGGTGGATGGTCTCTTAGCCTCCTTGAGTATCTCCATGCAGTTGTCAGGCAAGTTCAAGTGTCCATATTGTACTCTCTCAGGAGCCATGCCGCCAAACTCTACGATGAGAGGTTGGGGTGTACCATCTGCCCCCTGAACTTAGTGAGAAGGTCCGGCCGAAATGGAAGCCGCAGATGGGGTTAGAGAGACCAGTGGAGCAGGTCCGTGAACCACCATTGTCAAGGCCACTCCGGAGCAATGAGGATCATTCGTGCTATGGATTGAGACAGCTTGAGGAGTACTGCCGGAATCAGGGGAATGGGTGGAAAAGCACACAGAAAGCTGTTCGACCAGCTGAGCCATAGCGCATACCCCAGAGTCCAGTCCCCGGATGGTAAAACCTGGAGGCGAAGTCTCAGCATTTTCTGTTTACGGCGGTGGTGAACAGATCTATTTCTGGAGTGCCCCATCTTTCGAAGATGTTTCTTAGCACCTCGTCGTTTAGGACCCACTCGTGGTTTTCCTGGACCAGCCTGCTGAGTGCGTCCGCCTGAGCATTCTGCACACCTGGTAGATGGGTAGCCGTTATTGTCAGTCCTCTGGCTAGCAGTAAGTGCCAGATCGCCTGCACTTCCTGTGACAGTGCGTGCGATCATGAGCCCCCCCTGCTTGTTGAGGTAATACATTGTGGTCGTATTGTCCGTCTGTACAAGCAAGGAGTTGGTCTGGAAGGACGGATGAAAGGCTTTCAGCGCCAAATGAACAGCGCTGAGTTCCAAAAAATTGATGCGATACGTGGCTTCCGCCTGGGACCACGTTCCTTGGATCTGCAGATGGTCTGAATGCGCTCCCCAGCCGTGGAGAGAGGCATCAGTCACAATGGTCTGTATGGGAATGTCCTTGTGGAACGGAACCCCCTTGAGGAAATTCTCCGCCGAACACCACCATCTCAGGGACTGTTGAGCGTGTAGAGACAGTTGTATCCTGTCGTCCCAGCTCCCTCGTTTCTGGTCCCAGTGATCCTCCAGACATTCATGCAGCGGTCTCATGTGGAGGCGTGCATGTGGTGTGAGGAAGATGCAAGAGGCCATTGACCCCAGAAGAGAAGACACCGTCCTCACTGTCATCGATGGAACGGACATGAGCCTGAGTCTTCCGAAGGATCGATAAGAGCCGCTCCTCCGAAGGAGACACGCTTGCTCTGAGAGTATTGATGGAGGTTCCCAAGTACTGCAGGCACTGAACAGGAGTCGGAACGGACATGGACATGTTGATGTGCAAACCCAGCTGGTTCAACAGAACGGCCGTCCTGTTGAAATGCAATTGCGCTTCCTGGAAGGTGGAGGCTTTGATCAACCAGTCATCCAGGTACGGGTAGACAAACACCTTATTCTTTCTCAGGTGCGCTGCCACCACTGCCATGCATTTTGAAAAAGTCCTGGGTGCGGACTTCAGACCAAACAGTAGTACGGTGTACGGATAGTGATTGGTGCCAACCAGGAAGCGCAGGAACTTCCGGTGTTTCCGTGCAATGGGCACATGGAAGTACGCATCCTGCAGATCTATTGCGCAAAGCCAGTCTCCTCGTTGCAGCTGAGGATAAATCTGGTGCAAGGACAGCATGCGAAATTTCTCCCTGCGAATCCATTTGTTTGCTTGTCACAAATCCAGACTGGGCCTGAACTCATTTTTGTCCTTTTTGCGTACCAGAAAGAACCTGGAGTATAGACCCTTTCCACTTTTAGACAGAGGGACGTCTTCTATCACTCTTTTTCTTAATAGGGTATCGGCCTCCACTTGAAGTACGCGCAGCTGGTATTGCGAACAAACCGGTGGAATAGCTGGAGGAGGGCCGACAAAACGAAGACTGTATCCATTGCAAACAATATTCAGCACCCACTTGTCCTGAGTAATTTTTCTCCACTCTGCCAAGTAATTCTGTATGCTTTCCCCCCCCCACCGGAGTGGGTAACGGACGAGGGGGAAGTAACTCCTCAGGGCTTAGACCTGGCCTGGCCCTTATTCGCCGAGGAGGCCTGCTGGCCGCCTCTGCCCCTCTGACGCTTCTGGAAGGGTTGTCGCTGGTATTGCTGTTGCTGCTGCTGTTGGCCATCTTGGCGACCTTGCCCTCACTGAAATCTATAAGAATAGTAACGCCTCTGGAACGGGCAGAAGGACTTCCGCTGTTCCTTTAATTTCTCCAGACCTACTGTTTTCAGCGTTTCCACTTCTGCCTTCATGCGGGCCCTCTCTTCGTCTGCATGAGTCCCAAAGAGGGTTGATCCCGAAAAGGTAAAGTTAGCTATCCGCTGTTGCGCCTCTGGTTTAAGAGAAGTAAGGCGCAACCAGGAGTGACGTCTCAAGTTTATGCCATGGCAGTACCCATGAACAGCCAGGAGAGAGGCATCTGCCGCCGAACTGATGACCTGATTCGAGACCATCATGCCCTCATTCAAGATCTCTTGGAAGTCTTCTCTCCTGTCCCTCGGGAGGAGCTCAATGAATTGCTGTAGGGACTCCCACAAGGACCGGTCATACCGACCCAAAAGAGCTGATGAACTTGCAGCTTTCATAGAGATGGCAGCTGTACTGCAGACTTTTCTCCCTGCCGAATCCATTTCACGGCTCTCCTTGTCGGGAGGAACCGTAGACGAAGGGGCAGTAGAATGCTGCTTCTTGGTCGCTGTCACAATGACCGAATCCGGGACAGGATCTGATCTTAAGAACGCTGGATCCGAATCCGGGGTCCTGTACTTCTTTTTAAGCCAAGAAGGCGCAGACTTCACCGAGGCCGACGTCAGAAACAGCTCCATGGCCGGTTCTTCCAGTCCTGGCACCAAAGGCAGGAAAGGGCGAGAGAGGTGCCTGCGCTGCAGCCTTTCAAATATCACAGAGGTGGAAGGGGTGGGCACCGTCAGTGTGATTCCCAACTTCGTAGCCCCCCTCAGCAGCACATCCTGGAACGTCACAATGTCATCCACTGGCGACACTCTCGTAGGAGGAGAGTCAGACAAAGTGGGAGAATACCTCCTGTCACTGGACGAGTCCATGTACCTGGACCGTGACCTGTCCCTCCACAGACGATGACGTGACTTCGTCGAAGATCTATGCTCACTGTGAGAGCGGTGCCTCCCTCTGGATCTTGATCTTGGCTTTCTGGGCCTTGCAGGATCCACCGGCCCAGAAGGCTGCGGAAGCGGAAGAGGCTGAGCCGGAACCAAAGGCTTCGGTTGTGGAGGCCGAGGCGGAGGAGCAGGAGGAGGAGGTGGAGGAGGAGGAGGAGGTGGAGGAGGAAGTTGCGGAAGAGCAGGAGGCATAGGAGTTCTGGGCCTTGAGGGCGAATAGGTCCGGGAATAATCAAAGTCCGGTGACCTAAGAACTTTCCTCTTCATACGAGCAGGCCTTGGGGCAGATGCTCTGGAGGTAGACCTCTCTGAGGACGAGCGCCGGCGCAACCGGTGACTCGCTTCTGATGATGAGACGCTAACCACAGAGGCACTAGACATCGTTCTGGGCCTTGACTTACTCTTCGACGTCGACCTGTCCCTCCTCAACGTCGAACTCTTCGACGTCTCTCTTCTCGACGTCATTCTTCTTGACGTCGAAGAACTCCCCGACGTCGAGTGTCCTCGCCTTGACGTCTATCTTTCTCTCCTCGACGTCAACCTTCGCGTCGACGGCGAGTGCCTGCCTCTTTGGGACTCATTACGACGTCGATGGTGTGTCGACGCCGGTGAAGTCCTCGACGTAGACCTCGTCCGAGGTCTCGACGTCCTACCCCTCGACTCGACCGAGCCCTGGGTCGACGGGGAACAGATGGTAGTCATACCTCTCGACGCCGAAGACGTCGACCGCGACCGGTGCCTTTTCTGGGCCTTTTTCTTGACTGGGGAGCCCCCAAGAGGCGTGCATGGGCAGAGGATGATGACAGAATCCCTCCATGATGCAAGGTAGGGAATGCACACCTCGTTTAAACAGTGTTCGTCCTTATCTTGTATTCACAACTTTAATAGTGATAGCGTGCTCATAGGAATGGTGCCCTGCCTTGTTAGCACCATGGGTACCACATCACTGCATTGTGGGACGATGTTCCATCCCAAATTCCCAAGCACAGCTTTATGCAGACTTCCATCAAATATTCCTTTTTACTCAATTTTTGTCGTAGTTTTTCTTTATTCTTATTATATTATTCCATTAATCCCGGCCACATTGCAAGGAAGATGATGGGATTTGCCAAATAAACACTAAAGCCCCGACCTCAAAGGCATTGTGTTGTTGCTTATGAATGCCATATACTTCTTTGAATATGTAGAGTTAGAAATAAAATGTTTCTTTTTCATACAAAAACAAGTATTCGATTTGTCATTGATTTATTGCCATTAATGAATGCACTTTAGTTATGAGATGTGTTCACTAACCTATACCTACACCTACACTTCAACAAGAGGGAGGCTTGGACTGCCACCGACAGTCAAACTTGGTCCAGTTGCTCAGGAACCATAGTAGGTCGGGCCCTGGGACATCAGGAGTAAAAGACCTCAACCATCATGGTTGGGCCCAGTAACCCCTGTGTGCCAGGTGGCCCTCAAAATGGGGTTCTAGCAAGGACCTAGATGGCTTGGACCCGTTTTTTAAGGGAAGGCATACTGCATATTTTTTTTGTTGAAAAATGTGATGCCGGATGTGTTGGTAGTGGAAATAAAGTAACCAACATCAGCATGTGCAGGTGGTGCTCTAATAGTGGCCCCAACGTCATATTGGGAACCGATGGAGCCTCATGACAATGTGCGAGGGAATCGCTTGTAAGTTTCTAGATCTAGTCTGGCTCCCGAGGGAAATCCACTAGGTTAGGAATCTGTATTTTGAAGTCTCTAATAGAAATATGCAATATAATGCAAAAGAGCCAGCCAGGGGTCATATGGCCATATAAAAAAGTGAAACTACCCCAACAATCCCACCAGGTGAGCAGCACTTGTCAGACCACTGGTTGCTACGCCACAAACACATATAAAAGGTAATCCATACAAAGACTCTATTTACAAAATCTTGATATAATTGTACATGAATGCAACATGCATGCATAGGTTCATTACTACCACCAAAGAGAGATGCTGGAGGTGTAACACAGAGATAGATTCATGCATGCACATCTGGTGGGAATGGAATGTGCATATATTCAGAGGGAAGTGCTGTGACATCACCCGGTCTTGGGTTTCCAGATTTCCAGGGGATCTGGGGCCAATGTTATTGTGAAAGGGGGCACAGTTCTGAAACCCCTACCCTCAGGATCCAAACAATACAAGATATAGTATCAAAGGTATGCAAGCAGAGTGTTTGTGTAATGACCTGCCTTGGATATTGGGTACATGTGTGACTTTTGGGTAGGTGCAGACTGAAATCTACATTGTCTTGCTTTGAAAAGGCACAGATTGAAAATAGTGCCACAAGCAGTTCTGAAGTACCACTTTGGATATGAAAGTAGACATATGCCTTATTCTACACTGACCATGATCAGCGGTGATCTGAAATTCAAGTTGCTTCTAAATGAGGCACCTAAATGTATTGTCTCCTATTCAAGTTTAACAATTTTAAAATGCTTCCTCAATCTATATCATCCAACATATTTGAGCTTTGCTAGCCGTTGAACTTTCTCTTGGAAGAGTTAAAAAAAAAAAAAATAAGAAAAGTGAAAGGTTCTGTGAAATCTGAGCCTACCTCCCTTTTTAATAGTCTACCACCAGCTCCCCCTTGATGCTTGAACCCACTCACACAAACATGCATCACACACACAGCATTACATTCCTCAGTTATTAGAAAAAGAAACTCATGACAGAATACAGTACTGCTAGAAGTTCTAAACTTAATCAAGCCTTCTCATGTCAACCACCAATATTTTGGACCCGTCTATTGACGGAAATACTGAAAATGTAAGTCTTAAAATCCTATCCAAAAGCATAAATCCACCTGGGTAGCAACTCCAATGCACACGTAGCTAGGTTTGCACTATACAACCTATTCAATTAAATGAAACCTAATAAAATTTCACATTGAAAAATCATATGGGTCTGCAAGCTTCCCGTTCTTTAGTCCTCTATACTATTTTAGCTTCCATCCAACAAGCCTGTGGGTTAATACTCTATTGAGAACACACATACTATGATATGTTCATCATGGCCTTATTAGAGGATTGTAAACACTGGATAAGCAAATCTATATCTTTAGGTATGCTGTAGCTTCTCGGTAAAAAGAAAAACAATATCAACAGGTTGGGCATATCCAGGATACAAACAATTTGCGCCTGTAATCTTAACCCCAAAAACATTTGTCTATCACCAAGGCTCTGACATGCATGAAATGGGAGTAAGCTACCTACTAAAAAACCTGAATGATAAGTATGGTGTTCCAAAAACAATACAGAAATACTCCGGTTTCATGTGATCAGCAATTTTGCCAGTTAGTGAGGAGGAAATCATGCAAGCGAATGGTAAGCAAAAATGAGATCAAAAGGTATTCAGCCTGTTACTGGCTGTGGCATCTATATGAAGGCAACTTGGGGGATGGGACATTTATCTACTAAATAGTTATTATCCTTATACCCACTTCAGCCTTGTACCTTACCATGAGAAGCCACTACATACAAACTATCACCTCAAGGCTGCCAGGTTTCACTCTCACTCCACTCATATTTTATTCACTATGCATGTCAATCTAATTATGAGGACACAAGGGGAGATTAGACAAATGCAGGGTCCCAGCTAAGGCACTTTGGTTCTAAGGCCATATTGTAAAAATAACAATATTACAATCAGAAAATTCAAACGAGTCTTGCCAGTCATTTTTTGAAAGTCCTCAATTCTATAGTAGTAACTATTCCTCAAACCAACTAAACTGATGCTCAGATTATGTGAGTGTTACAAAAGCTATAACTTGTAGTTTATTTCAACAAAACTTACTTGTGTGTTTCAAACAATATAACTTGTACTAGCCACCTTGCAAAAACATTCCTTGTTCATCACTTTGGGTATTTCTACACTTGTAGCCTAGAGACTACGCTTTTCCACCTTGTAATAAAAACAAGCAAGACAGCAATACACACAAACATCAAGAAAACGTCACTCACGTGGTTCATGGTTCTGTGTATCTGCGGCGTTGGCTTGTATCTGAGATTTGGTCTCTGTGACCAGAAAAAGGGCATTGATCCACGAGTCTGAAAATAATAAGTGAAAGAGGTTGTTGCAAACAAAATGGGCCAAGGAAAAAAATGTATGATTGCTACAAAACATGAATGAATTACAACACTCAACACCACTGGATAGAATTAGCTTTATTAGGAGTCCCTGACTCCTAATCCTTCAGCTCTAACTTATGGGTACTGCCCCAGTTAGGTGAGGGTCCAAAACGTGCATCTATAGATATTTAATTAGAGCTACATGCACCTGATACTACCCCTGGTGTTGTGATCATACAGACATACATAGGTTCACACTAAGCAGGAGCATTGCACCGCCACCAAGTGGGGTCTCTTGCAAGGCAAAAGCCTGGGTGATTGGTTTGCTGTAGCCTTGTGTATCCAGGATGGCACTGTTGAGGGATCCATGGGTGGAGCACCAACAGGCTGCAGCACTGGTGTCAGCAATGCTCGAAGGTACTGCAGGACTGGCAACTGATTAGGTAGCACTGGAAAAGCTAAAGTCTCCGAATGCAGGAGCATCAGCTCCTGCATTCGGAGACTTTAGCTTGCTGTGAGCAGTCTTGAAGTGCGTGGAGCAAGTCCATCATTCAACTTCACAATTAAAGCTTCTACAAATCAGTGGGAATTTAGGGGGTATTAACATATTCTGGAGTGCTTAAAGCTCAGATATGAGTGAAACCTAAAACTACCCTGCTCATGGTCCAGTTATTCCTGCAATGACAGGTCAGAAGTGTCAAACGTTGCATCATAAAGTCCATCTTTTTACAGAGATGAGCAGACAAGTTCTCTACACTGATTCAGTAAAGAAGGGATGAATAAACAAGATCAGGGAATGCAAATGCAGTGATTACTTGTGCAATTTACAGGGGAAAGGTTTTCTTTGGATATATACACAGCACAAAGAATGCATTAATACATGTTTAAAAAAAACTGCAGTTACTATCATGCCTGTAGCATACTCCTAAAACAGATCAATTACACTGCAATGATGATTTCTAAAACAGAATTAAACTAGTACACATTCTTTAATACCACATCTAAGGCTAAAGACTGTAAACAGCTCACAGAATACAACACCTCAAAGCATGCTTCTTAAGGTATGTATTATTTATAGAATATTATATTACCACATTTTAGTTTGAATCTACAATCTCTAGTGATATTTTATAATAAAGGCAGTAAAACGCTGGTGTTTAATTGACTATTTTACATACACTTAATACAGAGCGTACCTGGACAAAAGACACCTTGTTCCCGTTGTAGCTAACTATTTGTTCGGTTTCAACAAAGTTCGCAGCATGGCCTTCAGAATCAATACCTATAGTAAATAATGCAACAGATAAAACACAAATAACAAGAGACATATGTAACAACTTTTGGGCTAGAGAAGCTTACTTAAAAAAATTACTTTACATCAATTATAGGAGAGCAATGTATTTGAGGTAAAGTTGAAAGAGGGGCATACATGGGCATATGTAAAAAAAACAACTTTGGGCTCAAATCTTACAGACAAATTCTATTTAATTACAGTTATCTTTGGTGCTGGAATCTGTCTCTCTATATAGTGTACTACAAAAGAGGTACACTGTGCAGGGAGTCTATCAGGTCCCCAAATGGCTTACAGAGACAAAAGTAGAAAATACTCACACTCTTTTGTGGTAGTGTGGGCGAGAAATTAGGCTGATCAGAGGGTAGTGCTAAGCATTTGTTGTAATCACAGAGGCAATAAAGAAGACACACACTTAAAGAATAAATCAGAGATCAATTTAGAAAAATAACACTTCTTTTTTAATATATTTCAATTCCAAGAACTTCATTCAAAGTTAAGTCCTGTTTTCAATAGCAAAACGTACAGGAAAGTAATGTTTTTTAAGTTGTGCGCCTTTACGCACAATGCAATCCTATGGAAGGAAAAATCAGAGATGCATAAAGCTAGGTACAGTCTGTTTCGGGGATGTACCTTCAGGGTTCGAAGTTGTAGTGGGCCTTGGTCCAATGTATTATAAGCAGTTCTTCGGGAACCTCCCAGGTCCTACTGTCAGCAGCATGTTGGTGAAGTTAGTACCTGGCGTGTTATGGAGAAGGGAGGGGCCACCCAAAAACAGGGGGACTTGGGGACAAGTCCAAGAACTCCAAATTATGGGCTTGGAACTAAAGGAGTCTTGGAGCAAGGGGGTACAGTTGGTTCTTTGGATCCGGGCTGGGCAGCTCGGTGCAGAGTTGTTAGGTCAGCTGGGCCAGGTGCACAAATATATTCCTCGTGGTAAAGGACAAACAGCTGCCAGGGACAAAATCAAGGCAGCTGTGCCACTCACAAAGTGAGTCTCGGAGATTCTGATGGCCCTTGATGGCTGCCTGGTCCTGGTGCAGTAGGAATCTGGATTGAAATCTCATTGTTGGTGTTTGATGCAGGGCATCCGGTAACCCAGTGGTTGGTGCTGCACGGCTCATGCTGGTCCTGGTGTTTTCACACTCAGCGGGGAGACAGATCTGACCTTCCAGAGCACGAGTACCTTGTCCTGGTCGTCTGTGGCGTCTGTCGCGCCGGGGAGCTGTAAGGCGGTGGACAGGACTCTGTTCGGTGCCTGCGGACTGCAGGGGAACAGCTACTCTACTCCAAGCGAGACTGCAGGTGATTTTCGAAGTGCTGGCAAGCTACCCAATGCTTTGGTATTCCTCCAGCTCACAGGACGAGTCCCTCTATAGCGACTGTCGAGAAAGGGCTGAGGCAGAGTGATGTCATTAGTGATGTCACTGACCATGTCATGAATGATGTAATATGTGACGTCATCAGCCAATGTATTGCGGTGGTGCAAGTTAGCTCAACTAACTAGAACGTCCAAATCTCTCTGGTTTTCTACAAGTGAAATGTTCAACTAACTAGAACGTTCTTGAAACCTGTGGTTTTTTCAGTGAATTTCTAAGGTTTTTTTAATGCTAATTTCTAACTATGACTACAGAGGTAAGACGTGCAGAAAGAGGAAGAAATAGGCAGAAAGAAGGAAGAGAAATGCAGAAAGAACCAACAGAGGTGCAGAAAGAGGTTTTGTTGCAAAGTCATCCTATGCCACCAACTTTTTGCTGACAGGTCCTGGTAGTAACTGACTCTGCCTAACCAAGCCTGGAGCCAATGCTATCCTAAAAGACACTTCAAATACAGTGAAAACACCTACATACACTAGGGTACACTATGGGTTGGGGTACCCCTGTGATTGTCATGACCTCCCCTGTAAGGCCCTAGTACATAATAGGGAAGGGGGGTTAAAACTACCTCTAAGTCAGAGGTGCAGAAACATGCTTCTTTAACTAGTAGTCGTGTTTATAGAGTGGTAGAGAAAGGTTGCTCGGCCTCCGACCAGCGCTCAGGAATTCCGCTGTGCAGGACTTACAGGAGGTGTTCTTGGCCCCCAAAGTCCCTCAGGAGTAAAGTGGACTTCGTACCCCATCCCGTAGTCTGCCAGGAGGGGCGTTTGCAGAGTGGTGGAGAAAGGGGGCATGGCCTCCGAAGACATCTTAGCAATCCTACTATGTGGGACTTACTGGAGGTAACAAGAGGGGTACTTAGCCCACAAGGACATCCTTGGGGGGCCAATTACCCCTCCTTTCAGAGCAGTAACTGTTGAGGAGATAATGACTTATTTCAAAAATAAGATATGGCTCACCTTACGATCCACTCCCTCCCATGATATTTAAACAAGCCCCGGAGGTACTTGGAACTAGACTAACATCCATTTTTAACACCATGTTTACAGAAGGGGTTTTTCCCTCTATGTGGAAGAGAGCCTCGATTCTGCCCCTTTAAAAAAACAAGCCAACCTTGATGCACTGGATTCAGGCAACTATAAGCTAATTTCTCACCTTCCAGTTCCAGCGAAACTGGCTGAAAAGGTTATGAATAACCAGCTTACTCTATATTAACAAGAGCATAATATGCTGGATGAGGCGCAATTTGGATTCAGGTCGGAGCATAGTACTGAAACAATGTTCATAAAGGCCACCAATGAAATAAGAACAGTAATGGACACAGGGGGTGCTGCAGCTCTGGACCTGCTTGACTTGTTGGCGGCCTTCGACACAGTTGACCACAAAACCTTGTTTAAAATTTTGAATTCCTTGGGGATCTCTGGAAAGGCTCTGGCATCGGTCTCCTCCTTCCTAGATGATAGGACACAATCGGTGGCTGTGGGGAACTTGACTTCTCCATCCTTCACACTTCCTTGTGGTGTTCCACAGGGCTCTTCCTTAAGTCCTACACTTTTTAATGTTTATGTTTCGGAACTGGCAGCCCTTATTAGATCCTTTGGAATGGCACTAACATCTTACACGGATGATACCCAAATCATGCTAACTATTAGTAAAACTACATCACTGCCAGTAAATAGATTCAGGGACTGCATGACAGCAGGCAGCTCATGGATCAGTTCACACTGCCTCAAGTTAAATTCTGCGAAAAACGAGGTGATTGTGTTCGGTAATTTTTCCCCTTCATGATCCCAGATTAGGCAGCCAACTAACATGAGAGCAGCACCTACCCCCGTCCTGAAAGCAAAAAATGTGGGTGTAATTATAGACGACTTTGAAGCTCAAGTTAAATTAGCCTCTTCAGCAAGTTTCTTCATGCTCAAAGCTATTAAGAAAATTCTACCTCTGATCCCAACAGACAGCAGGAAAATGGTAGTCACCTCCCAAGTCCATTCCAGACTAGATTACTGTAATGGGCTGTATCTTGGCATGCCAATTAAGCAACTTCATAGGCTCCAGATGATCCAAAATGCGGCCATATACTTCTTTTGGGGATCCCCAAATTTCAGTCGGTGGGAATCCATCTTCAAATTATGCACTGGCTGCCAGTTAGAAGTCGGATCAAATTTAAGACTTTGTGTATTACATATAAGTTATTTCATGGGTACTTCACTGGTACTCTCCCAATAGATGTCACGAGGAGCAAAAGTGATACTCTCTCAGAGAGTTTACAAATCTTACTGGGGTGGTAAAAGATTTGTGGTGGGTGCCATCAGGCTCTGAAACTCCCTCCCGCTTAACATCAGAAATCTGCCCTCTCTGACTTTGTTCCGGAAAGCCATCAAGACTTGGCTGTTCTTCGATTAATGCTTCTGCCTGCTTCTCGGTTTGCTATCGCCAAGACACCATTGGTAACAGAGTGCTGTATAAATTAATAACATAACATATTACCTCCAGTAAGTACCACACAACAGGATTGCTAAGTTCTCATAACAGGCCACGCCCCCTTTGCCCACCATTCTGCAAATGCGCTCCCTGGCACGCTCGTCTATGGGGAATGAAGTCCCCTTTACTACTTGGGGCCCTTAGGGGCTAACTAGCCTACCTCTTACCTCCATTAAGTCCCACACAGTGCGATTGCTGAGAGGTGGACACAGGCAACACCCCCTTCCTCCACCACTCTGCAAATGCGCCTCCCAGTGCGCTCCTGGTTGGAGGATGAAGTCCCTTTTCCTCATGAGGGTCCCTGGGTGTCAACTAGCCCATCGGGTATCTCCAGTATGCCCCACACAGCTGAATTTCTGAGAGTGGTCCGAGGTCACGCCCCCCCTTTTACATTACTCTGCAAACGCGGCTCCTGGTGCACCGCTGCTCGGGGGATGAAGTCCACTTGCGTCCTGAGGTCTTCAGGACACAAGAGGCCCTCATTGCCCCACCAGCAGTGCGCCAAGAGGTGCGTTTGCAGAGTGGTGTCAAACGGGGCATGGCCTTGGACCACCTATCTGCAATCCAGCTGTGTGGCGCTTACTGGAGGCACCCGGTGGGCTAGTTGGCACCCAGGGACCCTCACGAGGAAAAGGGACTTCATTCGCC
This sequence comes from Lissotriton helveticus, assembly GCF_964261635.1. Lineage (NCBI taxonomy): Eukaryota > Metazoa > Chordata > Amphibia > Caudata > Salamandridae > Lissotriton > Lissotriton helveticus. The sequence goes on from NC_136063.1 coordinate 1,540,598,621, forward strand.
AACCAGGAGCGCACTGGGAGGCGCATTTGCAGAGTGGTGGAGAAAGGGGGTGTGGTCCCCAGGGACCCTCAGTATTCCAGAGGACTTAATTCCCCATCTTAAAACGCACTAGGGGGCGCGTTTGCAGAGTTGTGCAGGGGGGTCTGACGAGATGCCGGCTTTTTTTATATATATATATATATATATATATATATATATATATATATATATATATATATATATATATATATATATATATATATATATATATATATATATATATATATATATATATATATATATATATATATATATATATATATATATATATATATATATATATATATATATATATATATATATATATATATATATATATGGGTGGCTGTGTGGCCCCCCTTCTTTTAGTATTTCTGGGGCCCTGGTGACCCCATTCCCCAGAACCGGGCCCTTAAAAAAACATAATAATTTAAAAAGGGAAAAGGAAAGGAGCGTGGAGCCCCCTCCAGAGGCCGATTTCAACCACGGGGATCCCATCCCCCGGGGCATGGCCTCCGTTTTTAGGTCTTGCTGAGCCAGCGCATGCGCTCCTCTGCGAGACATTTAGTAAGCAGCTTTTGAAAAAGGGCCACCACAGGCTTTTGGTGGCCTCGAGCGTGCACGCGCGCAGCCGCCATGCGATCACTTTCACTTTCGCGGCCGGCAAGATGAAGACTGCTGACCTGCGCTCTGCCTACCAGTCTCATCAGGATGAAGTTAATAGAATAAAGAGGGAGTTTGAGCAAGATATTCGCAGACTGGTAGGTGGAAACATATCTCTCATTTTCTTTATACCTTTTCAATTTTTTAGCTGGTTTTTAAAGTTGTCATCCGGGTGGAAAGCCATGTGGAACTTTTTCAACGGTGACCATTAGCACCTAAGGGAAATTGTTTCATGATATTGGGATCTTCGATTGTGTGGTGTTAGTACTGTGCTAATTTCTGGTTTTAAAACTTGAAAACTCCTATTATCCCTTGGCCACAGTATTTAAACAAATTGGATGCTGCAACGCCCCTAACGCTGTTTTTGCTGTAACCCCAGGTACATTCACATAGCCTACAATATACACACGGCTAGGCTTTAGTTTAGAACCTCACTTAAGACATACTTCACCATGGAGGGCACACAACCAAGTCCTGTGCACTATGGGCGTGGCAGAGCTGGTTGGATGTGTTTACTCTCGCCTCTGCAAGACCAGCGTCGTCTGAACCGCGGACGTGTGCGCGCTGCGTCACAGTCTGGCACGGTGGAAAAGCACACACATATCCTGCGCTCCACGCTGCAGGAGCAGGACACCCCGGGGAGGGGCTGGTACTCTCCCATTCACCAACTGGGCCACAGAGGCATGGAGTCGGCATGAGTCACGCGGGTGAGGATACCAGTGTCTGGTCAGCATGATAAGTGGCCTCTGCCTACCTCCCCCACACCTTCCTGGAACATCACTCGACGTTCCCAGCTGACTAATGGGTCTGCAGTCCAGCCACACGGTGACCAGACACGTCCTGCGCAGGAGGAGGCGGAAAACATGCAACGCTCCCTTGGTAACTCGTGCACTCAAGAGTGGCCTTTGCATACAGCTTTACACTACACTGCGTGGCAACACAGGTTGCTGTAATTTTTGGTAACTTTAAACCCTTTTGAGCTAGAAACATTTTTTTGTTAAGATCCAGTTTATACAGCAGATGACAGTTTATGTGGCAAATGCGGCAGGTCCAAAAAACACAATAATTATGCGCAAAAGGCCGCGAGAACAGAATCACAATTCCAGTGGCCCTGACTATATAACGGATAGATGTTCCCTTTAAGGTGAAGCTAGAAAACCCCACCAAAACTAACCAGCTAAGTTAGGGTACATTCCACGCCACAAGAACGAAAACTCACCACCACTCGCCCTTAAAAATGGACTGTTCATGGTTATGCCAATGAAAAAAATAGGACTCAACAAATCATCAAGGTAACGTAAAAAAAACAAGGCCATTCATGAGGAGATATTTAATCTAAGCGGTGATGTGTGACTCGTGGTGATATCCATCACAGCATGTGTCTGCAGAGCGGTTTAGTGGAAGTTCCACATAATTACCCTTGGATTTACAGCATGATTTAGTCAAACCTCCCACCGAGTATGGTAAGCATTTGCCTAAATGCGCTTCTCCCCATCCCATCATTGCATATCCCCCTCCCCCCTTTTCCAATCCTCCTCTCTCGTGCATTTGCTTGCTTTATCTACTCATCAGTTTGCTTCTCCTTCCACAGTGATCTCTTCATTTGCTTGCCCCACTGCTGCTACTCCTCCCCCACCTTTTCTTTGTTTACTGTTCAACTCTGACCAATAAACAAAAATAAAAAAAATTATGTTATTTTGTGCACTAGAATGCGTGTTGTCATAGGCTTGACTGCATCATGGGCTTTTATTTTCTCTGTTTTTTAGCCAGGCTGCACAGCATTGATGATGCAGTACAGCATGGCTAAAAGCATTGGCAAACAGAATAGGTCCAAAAGGCTGGACCTCTTGGCTTTGCCAATGCTTTTCTTTCTACCAGGAGTTGGTAGAGTTTTTATGGGCTTGACCGATGTGGTCATGTTTGCTCACATTAGGGCCTTTCAGGTTGACTTTGAATTCTACTTAAATAGAAAGCTGAGGTTTTATACCACCGAAACGGAGTTCCCTCTGCTGGCTGAAAAATGCCAACATGTAAGGTTAGAGTGAAAAATAATTTATGCTATCCACCAAAAGAAAGGGGCTCCAAGACCACATCTCATTCTTTGCCCAATATCAGTCATATACAAATGTGAACTTTTAATTTACATTTAAAAATGACATCACAGAAACAATAATGGGCTAAGCTTGATAAAACCTTACCACTCCTTCCCATGCTTAGTACTAAGCAGCCAACCTTTCACCCCACCAATAGATGGAACTCAGTTTGGTTATGCTAGCATTGCCTTGGTCCTTCTTCTTGCTTCAAACCTTGTTGCCCACTGATACTATGACTCAAATTGTAAATGGTGTTCGACCCTTCTGATCCATGTGCATAAGCATACAATTAAGAAATCGCTGTAACAAAAATGCCCTTACACTTGTGTATCGGATCTTTCACTGTTTGCTCGCATACTATGATTACTTTAAGGTACACGCAAATAGGAAAACAAACGGACTCCATTTTTACTAATGTTTATTTTGTGTGGGTTTCCTTTTTACTGTATTTATTGAAGATTCATAAAATATTCTGAAGAAAAAAAAATAGCCAGGTTTTAAGGGATTTTCCAAATTTAATTTGGGATTGTTTCTTGGAAAAATTACTATCACAAGTTTATTCCATTGGCTGTTACTTTTTTTGCATCACTTCTTCCCTCTGTGTCTCCCTTGACTCTCTCTCTCTCTCTCTCTCCCCCCCTCTCTCTCTCTCTCTCTCTCCCTCCCCCTCTCCAATTCTCTCTTCTGTCTCTCTCTCTCCCCCACTCAATTCTCTCTCCCCCTTTCTCTCCCTCTTACTCTCTCTCTTGCTCCCCCTTTCTCTCTCTCCTTCATTCTCTCTCCTCTCGTTCTCTCTTCGCTCACTCACTCTCCCACTTGAGCTCCTTCTGCCATTCCTTCTTCCATTCTTTCTTTTGTATTCGCTCCTCCACTTTCCTCCTCTTTGGCATGCATGTTGTAACAAGGATTGGCATAGCCAATAGGTCTCGCCTTTGGGACCTTATAAGTGTTTAGCTATGCAACAGTTAATGTTGTTGCAGTAAGGATATTGTGCTGCATAACTAAATACTTATAAGGTCCCAAAGGCGAGACCTATTGGCTATGCCAATGCTTGTTTAATATATCAATAGGAAGGGGAGCCACCACGTGGCACCCCTTCCCATGATCACTATAGGCCCGGGGTTGGTCTCTTTTTCTTCTTCTTCTTTATAATTAAAGGGGGGGGGGTTTGAGTGGATCTTCTCCCAGAACCACTATTGGCCCCGGGGACCCCATCCTCCGTGGAATGGCCTCTTTTTTAAAATATATTAATAGGGAAGGGGGGCCATGCGCTACTTTTGGCACCCGGGACCCATCCCCTGGGGCATGGCCTCTTTTTTCTTTTAAATAAATTAAAGGGGAGGGGGCCGAGTGCCCCCCCCTCCCGGGTCACTTCTATCCCCAGGGACCCCATCCCCCAGGGGCGGCCCTAAGCGTTGGGGACCGTGGGGGAGCCCCAATGCCCCACGGTCCTAGCCGGATCCCTGCCTCCTGCGGTAGCAGGCATTACTTTTGGACAAGAGGAGCTGCTGACATGCAGCTCCCCATGTCCAAAAGCAATCTGCTTTGCTTAGTTGAAGAGCCACAGGATTCCTGCTCTCGCTTCAACGAAGCAAAGTAGGGTTTGCTAGGACCGCCCTGCCATAGCAAACAGCAAAGTCCTGGGGGTGGGCACCCCGTGACGGTGCAGGAGCCGGCCCGGGGAGGTGGCGGTCCCCAGGGTCATGAAGGGCTCAACGAGGGGGGCCGCGCCGCCCGTCTTCAACATGTATATAGCCCCCTCACCCAATTTTAAGACAGTCCCAGAGAGGTGGCGGTCCCCAGGGCTTGGGGAGGGGGGGCGCGAGCCCCCCCCACCCTATTTAAATAAAGCCCTGGGGAGGTGGCGGTCCCCAGGGCTGCGGGGGGCTGTGTGCCCCACGCATAAATTATAAAGCCCCATGGAGGTGGTGGTTCCCGGGGCTGTGGGGGCCTGCACGAGCCCCCACACCATAATTTAGAATTACCCCTGGGACCAGGCCCACCAGAGGGCTTTTTAACAAACTAAGCGCGGTATCCATGCTTCGTTCTTTTTTTATAATTTCGGCCGGATTCATGCACCCAGCGTGAATTCGGGTGAAATTATTTATAACAAAATGCTTTTTTGGGGCCTGGGGGTCCTTGTGGGACCCTGAGCAGGCCTAGAGGGTCAAGGTGTTTCTACGTTGCCCCCTTTTCTTGTTTTTTACCTTTTTCTTGTGACTCGGTTTGCCAAATTTGGGGAAATTCTGTTCAGCAGTTCGGGCTGTAGCCTGTTCCAAAATTTCCTATAGAAATTAACATGGGGAAAACGCGCTTTGGGCCCCACCCTTTTTTCTCGTCCCCCGCTTGACGAATCACCCCCGAAACATTAAGGACATGAGCTGACCATAGCACCCCATTAGTTTTGAAAATGTTGCAAAGATTCGTCAACCAGCGCCAAAGATATTGGCAAATCAAAAAACGCTTCATCTATGGATAATAGGTCCTAACTATAACTACCTACTGGCAACTGCCAGTAGTTTATATATATATATATATATATATATATATATATATATATATATATATATATATATATATATATATACACACACACAATGGAAACTCCTGAAGTCAAATTGCAGACCACAAAAACAGGTACGGACCACTCGGTGCAGATTTTCAAAGTGAAGTGCTTTATTCCTCTTTACTCCGGCAGCATGACGCATATATATATATATATATATATATATATATATATATATATATATATATGTATATATATATATATATATATATATATATATATATATATATATATATATATATATATATATATATATATATATATATATATTGACGACACATCCCTCCTCACGAAGAAACCAGAGGCCAGAGGGGAATCCAAGGGGT